>NC_056732.1:384797727-384805227 GCF_019279795.1 Protopterus annectens | reverse complement strand
CAGGAGGGAAGAAAAGGAGACCTGTATTCCAATAAATATTGTGTCTCCACCATATACTCTTCCTTTTCACAAACCCCAAAACTGGAATCTGAAAACTCAAGGGATGTTGATTCTGAGACCTTAGACATTTCAGGTAGCTTTGAATCTTTGTCATTTGAAGTCTTACAAGAGGCATCATGAGGAACATAGATGCCATGTGATCTAGAATCCTGTGGAATCCCTTTGCTGAGATGAAAGTCTGAGAGGAAAACCAAAGGAAAAGATCTTAATACAGCCGTATTTTTCCTATGGAAGATGGGCTTTTAGAATTAAGGTGACCAGAAGGCACTTCAGAAATATAATCCTATGAGAAGGGGGTAAAAAAAAAACTCCCAAGTATTCTCTTGGAATCCCCGCCTGTGTAGGAGATCCCTTACCCAAGTGAGAGATTCCTGAAACTTTGAAAAAGACTCTGCAAAGATAAACAAGTCATTTAAATAAGGAAAAATGTTAATACCTGAAAGTCTGCATTAGACTCACAGCAGCTAGACACATTGTGAACATCCTTAGAGCAGAGTCTAAAGGGTAAGGCAGAGTACTGATAATGTGATCCAAGCAAACACACACACGCGCATACACACACACACACACACACACACACACACACACACACACACACACACACACACACACACACACACACACACACACACACACACACACACAAATTAGGAAACATATGGATCTATAGTAATGTGATGATATGCATCTTTCAAATATAAGATCATTAGAAAACTCAGATATAAGGGGTAACAAGTTGTAAAGTGAAAGGAAAGATGCAGAACTGGTCTCCAAGAATCTTCTTTCTTTGGCAAGAAACATCCTTGAATAAAAAAATCCTTCTTCTAACTGATGAAGAGGAACAGCTTCTATCATCCCCCACCCCGAGCCAGCATATGCTAGATGAGAGGAAAAAGCTGAGTTAGGTCATATGGATGAGAAGGAATTCCCTGGAAAGGATGGAGAGATTCTTATTGCCATCTGTACCCGTAATGAATTACAACCAGAACCCATCTGTTTCAAATTATCTGTTGCCAAAGACAAAAATGGATGTTCAGACTTTTTGGAAGTATTAAGGATCTTCTAGGGTGAGAAAGGGGAGGGAATTCTCTCATATGGTCCTTCTGACTTATTAAACTGTCCTTTATTCTAGGAAATACCTGCTTTCTTTTTGGAACCACCCTGAAATTGCTTTTTCAACAGTTGCTTACCAGCAGCTTACTGGGACTGTTTATTTTGCTTTTAAAGAAAATTGCAGAGGGAGCATTCAGTCCCTTGGTAAACATGGAGACAGAGGGACAAATAATGTAAGAAATCCTTTGAATAAGTTTCCCGCTCTCATCACACTTTTTAATGACCTCTGCAGCAGAAGATCCAAAAACACGTTCTCCATCAAAGAGGAATTCAAAATTTAATTTTAACACCCTCTTGGTGGTTTTGAGAATGTAGCCAGGCAAACTTCCTCATGACAGTACCAGAAGCAACAGCAGCCCTGGAGGAGGTATCAGAAAAATCACATGTGCATTTCAAACAATGGGCAGTCACTTGAGACACAGAAGAGACCAAGTTACACAAAGCAGATTTCTCCTCACAAGATGAATCAGATGCCAATATATTCCTCATATTCTCACAAGTGGCAAGCATAAACTTCAGCATATGACCTTGACAGATGAAAATTCTAAAACCAAGTGTTGCAGAAGAATATACTTTTTCCCCAATCCCAACCTTGTCAAAGGGAGAGGGATTTTATTAACTAAATGTTTAGTAGAAGTTGGATTCACTAAAATAATAGTTACTAATCAGATCTTGAAAAAGTGAATAAAAACATAAACACATGAATCCCTTTATATAAGCTATCTGCTGTTTTGGGGGTAGTAGGCTGACTGTCAGGAAAATTGCAGGCTGTGACAAAAACTTTCTCTAGAGCAGATAGAACAGGAGGAAAAGGACTAGGTTTTGGGAATTCCAGTTTGTGACAAATCATAAGGAACTGAGAACCATTAATGTTTTTCCACTGAAACAACTGATTCATTCTTAAAATAGTTTCAGAGAAGGAGAATCTTTCAAAGGGAATGGCCAAGGCCACACTCTTCTCAAAATTTGAATCAGAAATCTGTGCAGATAACACATAACATTTTGAGGTTTGGTTTCTTGAATCTTTTCAGAAAATGACAAATCCATTTTTGTTTTACCAGAAACTGACAAAAAGAAGAGCCAAGAGCCTACACTAAACCCCAGCTAAGCCTAATAAATGACTCCTGTCCAGTGTCACTGAAACAGGAAAAGGCATATGTTTAAGCTTTTATTTCTATAAAACAGGAACTTCAGAAGAAACAGGCCTAGAATTACCAGGAGAAAAACTCCCTAGGAATGGGCACAACTTTCTGGCTAAAAAGAGACATTCTCTGTGCCTTCCCCCAGGACCAACAAGAGTAACTCTTTCCTATCCACCAAGGACACTCCAACAACCATAAAGGACATGTCTAAACCTCAGTCCATTGTGGCTGTATCGACTACACCAGCAGGAGCCAAGGAAAAAAATAAGTGATCAGAGGAACCAGCTTTGGCCACAGCAAAGTCACACAACCTGTGGCTGAGGCATTTTATTAGCCTGCTGTGATGGCAATGGCTGTTTAATGATTTTCATCTTCTTTCTGTGTCTGCACGAAGGAAGAACCAAGGAACCAGTAGTCTATTCCATGCTTAAGCCAGAAAAGGTGCCTGATTCTGAAGAAGTCAAACAGCAAAAGTGGATAAAACAGGTAAGTAGTAAAAATTTACTTTTTCTTCAATAAACCGCATTAAAAGCACATTATACACTTATCCAGCCCCCAAAAGTAAATTAACATAAAATTAAAGAAAGTTTAAAAGCATTCAAAAATTATGTGACAATCAAAACACACCTAAACCTAGCATAAAATATGAAGTTTTACAGAACATCAATGGTTCAGTCATAAAAAGTGAGGTGGAAGGCTTCCTCTTAGGGAACTTATCAGCTCAGCGATTGACTAATGTTAGCTGACTGTCGATCTTCACTCTCTTTGGCAGTTGGAAAGCTCTGAAGGGTTTGGCACCCAAACCCGTCTTTTAGTCAGTTCAGCTTGAAATAACTAATGGTTTCAGCATATGGAAAGTGCCCTGAAGTTTTGGATGCTGGCCAGCTGTTATATCCTTAGCAGCATATAACCCATATAGCTTCAGTTATTCCAGCAGTGATCATTTGATGAACATCTGAGGGTAGATTTATTGCAAACAAACTAGAAGCTTTTATATAGAGAAGACTGCGGTGTAATGATTAATAATAAATAATTGTACAGATAATTTTCAGTGCTGAGGTACTGGACATTGATTCTCTAGTAGTTGGCACAGAGGGTTAAAGCTGTGAACTGTAGTTCCTGTGGTACAGGATTTGATTCCTACAGCCCTCACTTCCCTACTGTGTATCCTTAATCAAGTCACTTAATTAAGCACTGCTTAGGGGCAACTGGGAATTTGGGCTAGGCTCTTCAATGGTTCCTCAGGACTGCAAGCCTAGTAACTGCCTTTGAACTTAAGATAAGGTAAAGGCTGCAGATATGAGAGAAGGTGGCTGTCATTGTAAGTCTGATAAGGAAATACAGTACCAAAACATTGTATGTAACAATTAGTACAGAGATTATCAGATATTACTTACATGGAAAAAAGTAACTTCAGCAAAGAGGGGAAACAGTGGTAAGAACAAGAAGGAAAAAGTCATGAGATATGAATAATTGACAAAATAAATTAAAGTTTGATCAGAAGTGCAGAGAGAAATTAGATAGGCGGTTATGTTATCCCCTTGTTATGAAAGCATTTACAGATGGCTTCTTTAAGTAGTAGTTTAGTAAGGCTGGACTTGAGTTTGGAATCAGAGTTAAATTTGTTTAAGACTGGTTGGAAGGGATTCCTGAGTGTGAGGCATGGTTGTTGCAGTGAAGTTTAGTCCTAGGCATACAAAAAGAGGTTACTAAACAGAGAATTAGCCTAAGGCTGAAGTTAAGCAACAATGAGGGAGAAGACTTGTGAAGTAGGAAAATGAGACTAGACTTAAAGGTTGATAAGCTAGTGTACATAGAAGTAGTTTGGTTCTTTATGGGACTGGGAACATTTTTGTTTTGGCTAGCACCCAGCAGTGGGGTTCTGTCTATGTAACAAGTGTGACAAATATACATGTGTTACTAATGAAGGTCTTGAAGGGACAACTGGTTTATTATGGAGTCATGTGCAGTTATAGGAAGCTTATATTGGTCCATAGGCTCACTAGTAAGTAAACGTTCTAGGTAATATTCTAGCTGGGAGACGATAACTTCTTTACTTGTGGCCATTCTGCAAATATGGGCAATAAAGGGGACGTAATAGGCCATCATTACACATAGAAATACATCAGGGAATGAGGGGGAGATGAAGGAGATAAGGTCAATTAGATTATCTCTTTGGACACTGTAATCTTGAACTAAATTTGGGATAAGAAAGGGGAAGATTCTGGTATGTATTTGAATATTTTGGAAGTTGGTAGTGGTATGTTTGTGTATGTGTGTTTATATAAATATTATAGTATAATATAATATATAAATAACGTATTTTATATATATATATATATATATATATATATATATATATATATATATATATATATATATCTATAGGTCTACTACAGATGCTCAAACTTTTAAAACATCGACTTTCATATGGCCAAGACCATATGATCGATGTTTCAAAAGTTCAAAGACCTGAAAAAAATAAAACAAAACAAAAAAAATTCCTGGACGATTTTGGGCAAGCCCCACTGCACCCCCCACACCCCCTGCTATTTAAATATACCAAATCCAAGATAGCACTACAGCGAGGAAAAGGGAAATTTTCTCATTCTGTGCTGTACGGAGATCTCCGTTCAAAATGTTTGAAGTTTTAAAACTTTGATCATATGGTCTCGACCATATGAAAGTCAAAGTTTTAAGATTTTGATCATCTGTAGGGGACCCGTATATATATATATATATATATATATATATTTATTGGTATATATATATATATATATATATATATATATATATATATATGTATATATATATATATATATATATATATATATATATATATATATATATATATATATATATATATATATATATATATATACATACATATATATATATATATGTGTGTGTATATATATATATATATATATATATATATATATATATATATATATATATATACATACATATACACACAAACTCACACATGCATAAATATAGATATATAGGTATATATATATATATATATATATATAGAGAGAGAGAGAGAGAGAGAGAGAAAATGCACATACACAGGATTAATGACAAGTATGTGTAATGGCAAATTACTGTACCCTCTAAAACAAATTGTATACTTAATGAACTGTTGGTACTTTTTCATCTCTGGTTAACTCTGACCACAAATCAGTCATCTTCTTTCAGGTGCAGTGGTACCACTCCACCACCAAATGAGACCATCTTTAGGGAATTCTCCAAAGCAAACGTACTTCAGCTTATAGGAGACCTGTGCAAAACTCCCGAAAGCCTGATGCAATTGGAACAAACTGAGGGCTGTTGCAGTCACCTCTGACTTTTACCAGAACTTGAACAATTGCGTAGAAAAGTATGTTCCAATTCACCTTAAGCATAACTTTAAAGTCTGGGATAAATCTCTTTGGTAGAACGCCTGTATTAATAAACCATACAATAAAAGAAGGAAAATAATGCAAGAAATCCCTATCTCTCTACCTCTAGATTACACTAAAACATGCCAGCAGGAAACTTAAAAACACTAAAAGAAATGGGGAAAGCAGAGTATGAACTTTAGGTTGTTGCAGATCACAGAGGAAACTACAAATCTTTATTCAGTTATGTTAGAAAATTATGGAATAAAGTCCAACACTGCACTGATAATACCCCAAGGATATAGCTAATATATTAGCAGACAGACATATTGCTAACATCACCCCTCCTACACACATCATTGCCTCCACTATCTCTCAGAATTTAGTTTCCCCTGTAATCACCTTGAAACAAGTCAAAGGCTAAAAATAATACACCCCTGGGTCCAGACAACATACCAGGTGCATTCTCATCAGTGCCAGGTATGCACTACCTGAACTTCCACTGAAACTGTTCAACTTCAGCCTATATAGAGCATTTGTTCTTGATGCCTGGAGAACAGCTACTGACTGTGACTCCCCTACACAGGGCTGGCACCATTACTGACCTAGTTAATTGTAGACACATCAGCCTCACCAGCCTTACATGCAAAGCCATGGAACATATCATAGCAGAACTCATGTATGCGGACATCATTTTAACTGATCTAGATCCCAATCAGTTTGGTTTGTTAAGGCTAGGTCCTGTCTCTTGAACTCAGAAAGCTTATTTGAAAAGGTTACAGGGGGTGAAGACAGTGGTTATTCTGTACTCACTGCTTATCTCAACCCGGCCAAGGCTTTTGACACTATTCTCCCACACTGCTATTGGTAAAAAATTAGTCAAGCTTGATGTTAACCCCTCCATTCTCCTCTGGATTGCAAACTGAGTGTCCAACAGGTCCCAAGGTGTGAGAGTGGCTGGTTCCCCTTCTGGGTGTAAATTTGTAACTAGTGGAGTGCCACAAGGATCAGTTCTGGGCCCTGTCTTGTTTGTCATTTATTTTACAGACATCTGAGGCAATATCTTGAAAGTGTAGTTAACCAAGTTTGCTAAAGACTGCAAGCTGGACACCGTTATTTGCTCATCCACTGATACAAAACAGCTCCAGCAAGGGCTGGAATATGCACATACCTGAAGTATCAACAATGGTCTCAAACTAAATGAAAAAAGTGCAGTGTAGTAGCATTTTGCAGAAAGGTTGGTTCCCACCTCATATTTTATAAATGGTACTCCTTTTCGGACAGATACAGACCTAAGTACTTATATGGATAACTTTCTCTCCTTCAGTCATCATATTTCCACCACAGTAAGGAAAACTGGCCCAGTTCACTTCCAAGGAAACATTTTTAATATCTAAGGAAGTCATCCTACCGCTCTATCCTTCCCTTATCAGACCCATTACTGAATACAATGCCCCCTTTGGTATACAAATCCAAGCATACTGCTCAACTGAAAAGGCCTCAAAGATTTCTAACCAAGAAAACTACTGGTCTTAAATCCTTCCACTACCCAGATAGATGAGAATAACTTTCTGTATACTCAGAAGCCTACAGGTTGCTGTGAGGTAACCTGTCTTTTGCTTTTTGAGCCATGAAACACCCAGTCCTCTTCGACCTCTTTATTTCTTTGCAAAACCAGTGGCACAACAAGCACCCAAAATAAGGACTTAAATCTACACCAACAGATAAGACTTACTGGAGAGATACGTTTTTAACTGAATGTGCTCTTAGCTTAAGGAATAAGTTACCACAACATGTTAAAG
>NC_056732.1:384742727-384792727 GCF_019279795.1 Protopterus annectens | reverse complement strand
TAATTGCTACCCTGGGGTGCCAGAGAATCTCTTGTTAGTTTCTGCAGGAAGAGTGGAAGTGTTGGAATTATTTTGCAGTATCCAGATGCTGTAATAAATCATAGCTAAAGTTCTATGTGTGTATTGTGACACATCAGTGCCAGATCCTGGCTCAGTTTCTAGTGAGAGGGTAGTGGGAACCACAGAGTCAGGTTACCAGATGTGATGTAATTCTGTAGCCAACACTGAAACTGTATTTGAATACTAGTGAGAGATACGAGGAGTGTACTCTGTTTTTGGACCTGACAACACACTCATCCACTTTCATCTTGCCTTGCTTTAGTAAGTAACTAGGGAACCGTAATTCTTCAGTTAGTTAGAAAAATATAGTGAGATTAGCTAAGTGTTGTTTTTTCAGTATCTGTCTGAGTCTTTCCATCTGTCTTGTTTTATATATTTCCTGTGATTAAAACTCTACTGTTTATTGTTTGTCATGTTTTTTTTTTATTTATTATTAAATACATCTAAAGCTTTCATTGTGGCTGGTCTTTTTAGAAAATATTTAACCTTTCAGAGTACTTGCATTTATTTTGTGGCATTGTGGCTCCACATTCCTGAAAGTCTTGCTGCTTGGTTAAATGCTACCATTTGTATAACTATTAATTTTACTAAGTATAATTGGGTACTCTGCTAAGAGCTTTAAAGAAGCTGGCTTTGGGTGTTTTGGTGGCAGTAAATCTACTTTATAGTCTGGGTGGAGATGGCACAATGAGTACACTGTGCCAGCTTTTCCCAGGGGTGTGTGTGTGTGTGTGTGTGTGTGTGTGTGTGTGTGTGTGTGTGTGTGTGTGTGTGTGTGTGTGTGTGTGTGTGTGTGTGTGTGTGTGTGTGTGTGTGTGTGTGTGTGTGTGTGTGTGTGTGTGTGTGTGTGTGTGTGTGTGTGTGTGTCACAGCTACTTTGAACAGGGACACTGAGAGCACTAATTTCACAGAGAAGGTGGTGGATCAGTGGGAAGTCTTATTTGGGGCCTGGAGAGAAAGCCCAGCCCCAGGACTGGAGCATGCATTCTTTGTGTGCTCTTAAGGGAAATTGTACTTTGTGCAGAGTTGCATCTGAAAATACTGTGAGTGTCTATTTTTCACACACTGAACATTCCTCACCTGTGTCAGTGGTGAGGATTGAGTCTGCTTGATCACTGGCCCAGAGGAGGGACATCACAGGGCATTCGAGAGAACCCCCCTCCAGACCAAAGAAAATATGGCTGAAACAGCAATTCTGGTGTATGTCTGGGGGGTAGAAAACTAGTTGGTAGACCTGACATGGACGTTGGAACACTTGAGGGGCCAAGCCAGTAAGAATGTTGTGAAAAGAAATCATATATGTTCATAGGTTGGTACTAGGCTATCAGCCCTAGGGCTATACAAGCCTAGCCATAACAATTCCCTGGCTATTTCTTCCCATGCTATTTACTTCCCTGGACCCATGTTTAGCAGGTCGACTGACGTGATCCCCGGGGTGAATTTCCTTTCTCCCATCCAATCGTCAAGTTTCCTTTTGAAGAGGGCCAAAGAGGCACTCTGCTTGACATGTATGGGCAATCTATTCCAGAGTCTGGGGAGTCTCTGTGTCAGGAACCTATCCCTCCAGCATGTTTTGTTTATTGTGATGACAAGGTTTAGATCCCTGGAGCGTGTGGCTCTGAGGGATTGGGATTTCTTTAAGTGTAGCATGTCCAACAGCTCTAGGTTTGACATGGCCTTGTACGTTAAGCAGAGATCGCCTCTGAGTAGACAGTATGCCACAGAGTATAGCTGGAGTTTTTTAAGGTATTCAGCGTAGGGCATCTGCTTTAGGCCTGTGATTCTTTTAGTGAGGTATTTCTGCGGCCTTTCCAGTTGTTGCAGATGTCTTGAGAGGTACATACCAATTGGGGCATTGTATTCTTTAATGGGTCTAATGAGGGATGAGTACAGTGGGACAATGACCTCCTTTTTTCTGGATGAAAAGCCCTTAGAGATGAGGTGCGCCACATAGAAGGATTTCCTGACTGTTGTGGTGATGTGGTTATCGAAGGTGAGACCACTGTCCACCTGTGTCCCTAAGTCTCTTATCACACTTTCAGTGTTTAGTGTACTGCCACCTGTATGGTAATTCACAGGTACATGTTTTTTCCCAAAGGGGATAACTATACATTTCTTGGCATTGAGCTTGAGCCCATGACTCTGGCACCAAGCATATATTTCTGTAAGGCCCTTTTGTAGAGTTTCCACATAATTTGGGGATTCAGTAATGGCTCCCAGTTTGCAGTCATCTGCAAACTTTGTTAGCCAGAGTCCCTTAGTGTTGGCCTGTACTTCAGAGAAGTAGATGCCAAACAAGAGCGGTCCCAGGACTGAACCCTGAGGTACTCCACTTGTCACTTGTCTGGAGCTGGATTTGGAGTCGGCTACTTTTACAGTATGTGTTCTATCAGTAAGCCAGTTAGCAACCCATTGGGTGACGTAGGGATTAATGCCCAGCTTAGTAAGTTTATCTATGATTCCAGAGTGGGGGATGGTGTCAAAGGCCTTGGCAAGGTCTAGATAGGCTGTGTGAACCACCTTACCCTTGTCCATGGTTCTGGAGACTAATTCGAAGAAGTCAGTCAGGTTCAGGAGACAAGATCGGCCCTTCACGAACCCAAACTGGGTGGGGTCCAGTGTTTTAAGTTTGCCAATGTCTTTGTTTATAAGTTCCATGATAATACGCTCCATGGCCTTGCAGATAAGGCTCGTCAGACTGATGGGACGGTAGTTTCTGGGATCCAAGGTGGATCCCCTCCTTGTGGAGTGGGATAACTGTAGCTCTGCACCACTCAGTGGGCACGAAACCTGAGGTGAGGCTATGATTAAACATGACACTTAGGTGAGGTGCCAGTTCATATTGTAGTTGATGTAGTACACAGCCCGAGATGTCATCTGGTGTCATGGATGCTGTATTCTTAGCTTTGGAGAGTGCGTTTTTTACCTGTGTGGCCGTTATTACTGGAATTTGGCAATCTTCCGGTATTGAGATGGGCCATTTAGGGGGTGAGAGGGGGATAAAGTTGACACTGAATCGATCTGCCAGGATATTGGCAATATCCTTGGGATCAGTATATTTAATGCCATTCTGTTTTAGCTCACAGCAGATCTGAACATTGCCATTTAGATTCTTGACATAGTTATAGAATGCCTTGTGGTTGTCTTTGGAATCTTTGGCAATTTTATTTTCGTATCTAGCTTTGGAGGATTTTATGAGGGATCTCAGTTTCTTACTGAGGCTGGTAAGGGAGTTTTTTACATCCTGGGATTTTCCTCTTTTCTGCAACAGTTTCTTCCTTTTGTTGTAAAGTTTATTTATGGCAGGGGACCACCAGATTGGCTTCCTTTTTTGGATGAGAGCATCTTGGTTCTATTTGGGATGGCACGATTAATGCATGAGTGGATGCGCTCGTACAGTGCCTTAGTGTAGGATTCAGCAGTTGACATTTCAGTTCCTGTCTGCATGGGTGTCATGAAGTTTGTCACTTCTGACTTGAGTAGCATGAAGTTGGCTTTGGAGAAGTTTTTATGGAGGTTTCTTTACTGGGGATTGGGGTGGGATGTGGATGTTAAGGGTGATTAGCTTATGGTCAGACCTGACTAACGAGGGGGTGACCATAGGTGTGGAGCATCGATTTTCCATGTTGATAATGACCAGGTCTAGGATATTGGAGCCCCTGGTGGGACTATGGATTAGTTGATCCAGGGCGTTGGAATTTATGAATTCCAAGAACCGTTGGGCAAAGGTGTTGGTACACGAGTAGTTTTCTCAGTCAATGGCAGGGTAGTTAAAATCACCCAGTATTAGGGTGTTTGGGTCTATCTTAATATTTTCCAGTATGTTTAGAAAGGTATATTGAGAATCTTGGGGCATGGTGGGGGATCTGTAGCAAGCTACAGTTTGGATTGCAGTCTTACCTAGTGTTAGTTGCACCTGGAGAATTTCATACGCATTGTGTTGGGCAACTAGCCTGGTGGTGTGAATATCCTTGGTGAATATTGACACTCCTCCACCTTTAGTGTTTCGGTCCTGGTTTGGTGGCCGAAAAGTGTGGTGAGTTGTAGCCTGGTATTGCAGGGGTGCTCTCTGGAGCCTTGAACCAGGTCTCAGTTACTGCACAGATATCAGTGTTCTCCATTTTTAGGAGTGCCTCGAGAGAGTGCATTTTGAGGTTTAGACTTCTAGTATTGAGTAGCATTACCTTCAGATTTTGCATGCTTGTACCTGTTACAGTGGTGGTTTTGTCCTTTGAACTTTGCCTAAAAAAGGCACTATAGGGGTGGCAAGAGCCTTAGCCAGTAATCTGAATCCCAGGGGCGACAGGTGCAGACCATCTCTGGTAAAGCATCGTGGTCTGTCGATCATGTCGTCCCAGGCAGACAGATACTGGATCCCCTTTGAATGACACCAGAAGCTTAGCCAATTGTTGAAGTCACTCATTTTGTCCTTATATTGTGGTATAATTCTGGGCAAAGGCAGGATGCTTCTCAGGGCTAGTGTCATACCTGTAAACCAGATTTCAAGTGGGTCTCCAATAATAACCAACTTGTTATGCATTTGAGACATGGATATCAAGAAATTCACCTTGAGAATGGAGCACTGAGAAGATTGAGATGGTGAATCATGACATCCTGACATCCACGTCAAGAACAAATAAATAGTTTAATGTGATTGCAGAAACCCACTAATAACTTTTTCAAGTATATGAAGGCTTAGCTGTTGTGGTGCACTACTGGTTGCAAAAAATATATATAGGATTGCAAAGTGTTTACAACCTGAATGTTTTAACACACTTTGTGCTACATCATAGGTAGCCATCAACATTAGAATATCTTCGACATGTCACACTGCCATACTTTTGATATTTGCAAGACAGAGCAAATTGTATTGAAGGTTTAATAGCTGTCAAATCACAGCTGTGGAAGCAGCTGTGAATGCTGCAGGATGAGTCCCAATCACAACAGCTTTCAGATGTACAAGTATACATCTCTGAAAGCTATTATGATCTGGTCTCATGTCAGAGCAGTATGTAACTCGATTATCTTACTACTGATTTTGGAGCATAATCAGTACATTTTGTGTTCTGCATACATATTACAACTGCCACCATGTGATAATGGCATTATGCAGATTATAGGGAGGATTCTCAATCTACACTTACCACTTTATAGTATGTGTACTACTGAATTGATTGTGTGGCATTGGCTGACTAACATTCACAACAGTATGTCAAAAAATGATTTTAACTTATTTTCTATTAGTGCGTGTGTGTGTGTGTGTGTGTGTGTGTGTGTGTGTGTGTGTGTGTGTGTGTGTGTGTGTGTGTGTGTGTGTGTGCAAAAATCAAATCTCAAAGAAAGTGTGTGTGTGACAGCTACTTTGAACAGAGACACTGAGAACACTAATTTCACAGAGAGGGTGGTAGGGGATTTGGTTTGGAATACCCGGCTAAGGACTCAGCTCTATAGTGATCAGTGGGAAGTCTTATTTGGGGCCTGGAGAGAAAGCCCAGCCCCAGGACTGGAGTGTGCATTCTCTGTGTGATCTTAAGGGAAATTGCACTTTGTGCAGAGTTGCATCTGAAAATACTGTGTGTGTCTATTTTTCACACAGTGAACATTCCTCACCTGTGTCAGTAGTGAGGATTGGGGCTCCTTGATCACTGGCCCAGTGGAGGGACATCACAGGGCGTTCCTGAGAACACCCCCCCGACCAAAGCAAAGATGGCTGAGACAGCCATTTTGGTGTATGTCTGGGGGGGAGAAAACTAGTTGGTAGACCTGGCATGGATGTTGGGCACTGGGGGCCAGGCCAGTAAGAATGATGTGAAAAGAAATCATATATGTAAACTAGATTTCAAGTGGGTCTCCAATAATAACCAACTTGTTATGCATTTGAGACATGGCTATCAAGAAATTCACCTTGAGAATGGAGCACTGAGAAGACTGAGATGGTGAATCATAACATCCACGTCAAGAACAAATAAATAGTTTAATGTGATTGGAGAAACCCACTAATAACTCTTTCAAGTATATGAAGGTTTAGCTGTTGTGGTGCACTACTGGTTGCAAGAAAAAATATATAGGATTGTAATGTGTTTACAACCTAACACACTTTGTGCTACATCATAGGTAGCCAACATTAGAATATCTTCGACATGTCACAGTGCCATACTTTTGATATTTGCAAGACAGAGCAAGTTTTATTGAAGGTTTAATAGCTGTCAAATCACAGCTGTGGAAGCAGCTGTGAATGCTGCAGGATGAGACCCAATCACAACAGCTTTCAGATGTACAAGTATACATCTCTGAAAGCTATTATGATCTGGTCTCATGTCAGAGCAGTATGTAACTCGATTATTTTACTACTGATTTTGGAGCATAATCAGTACATTGTGTGTTCTGCATACATATTACAACTGCCAGCATGTGATAATGGCATTATGCAGATTATAGGGAGGATTCTCGATCTACACTTACCACTTTATAGTATGTGTACTACTGAATTGATTGTGTGGCATTGGCTGACTGACATTCACAACAGTATGTCAAAAAAATATTTTAACTTATTTTCTATTAGTGTGTGTGTGTGTGTGTGTGTGTGTGTGTGTGTGTGTGTGTGTGTGTGTGTGTGTGTGTGTGTGTAAGCAATAATGTTACACAGGGTAGGCATTATAGGGAAATAGCATACCACCAAAAGGTGTTGTGACATGAAATGAAGCTTTAAGTTGGCCTCTAAAGACAAATACATTCACAGCTCCTAAAAGACAATTAAATTCAGTTATAAGTCACACAAAAGCATGTGCACATAAACACAATGGAAGAAAATAGTTTATGCTAAAATATATATTACTGTGCAGCAGTAATGCATATTTTTGACAGTAAGATGTTAACTTATACTAATACCATCTAAACACCTACGAGAGATACCTAAACGTTCACTGAAACATAAATAGGACTTGGTGGGCTAGATGTCTTTCCCAGAGAATATATCTTTTATTGAACAGATACCCCTTAGAGGTTAAGCAGAGTAGCTCCTTGATCCCTTTTAAGCATAACCTGAATGACTGGATGGGCAACCATAAGTACCCTCCTGGTGTGGGCCAAAACTAGGTCATGTCTGGCATTAACTCATGCCATGGTAAATGGGTGGGATCTTGGCTAAGCTACAAATGATCCATTTGATTGACAGCCTAGTATGAACCTATAAACGTATAATATCAAATGCAAATACTTCATGAGTGAACAACTGCTCTGTTTTTGACAAAAAAAAAAAAAACTGTTAAAATGCAATCTGAAAGTTTTTTTAAGATTTCTTTTCATGTTGGCACTTAACGAGGCTGTTTTCTGACAGTAGCCCATAGCAGCATCACCCATCACCCATCACAGTGCTTACTTACCACTCTCGTGACTTAATACCAGCATAGGCAAGCTGATACTACTTAGTGAGTCATGAACTACTTGCAGGCCAGATAAGTAAATGCATCTTTTTGTCTGCATTTCTTATATGTAAAATAAAGTCACATGCCATGTTGTTTATGCTTTGAAACCAAAATAATGGCAGCAACCCACAAATCCTAAAACCTCTCTCCTCTTCCTCCTGGTCTGAACTTGTATAATAGTTATGTCTAGTTTTAGAGGTAGAAGTAATAGAAAACAAAAAGATAAAATCTAGTATAAAGTGAATAATTTCCAGTCAGAAGTGTTCTAGGGCCCAAGTCAGACGTGAAAGCACAGCTGTATAAGGTAATTACACAACAGTCCATCCTGTGTAATCAACGTAACTGTAGCAAAAATAACAGGAAGTGGGTAAAAGCATAAGGAAAGCATGCTGCAATGACAACAAGCAGCTAACAGTATAGTTAACCAGAACTCACAGAACAGATGCAGTAGACAAAATGCTAAGGCATGTGATTTGCACAACAGAAGACAAAGCAGCACATAAGAACACAAGATGCAACACTGTTGAAACACATAGCCACATACACATCATGAAACAGGGTTGTGAAAACTTAAATGCAATGAAGACAGACATGCAAGTCCATCAGCATTGGCAGGAACAAGGTCACATATACAAATAACCAGCCTATAAGATCAAGGTATACTTTAACAAACACCCTATGTCTACTGTAATCATCCACCTGGTGGACATAACTGCTTTCTGAGGAAGCCATGGAGGCAGCAGACAACTGTCTGCACCAGTTTCTAAAGATTTCACAAGATTCAGATCACACTATGTAATATACAGTAATATACAGTAATAGCAGCTTTTAGATTTCCTGAATTACGCATGCATGGCATGCTATGCTACATATCTTTGCAGCACAGCCTTTCTGGATCAAACCTGTTAGGATTGACTCAATGATGTATATGATATTTATAGAAAGTGCCATGAATACAGCTCAGGACTACTGTTTTTCAAATGTGCTGACCCATGTGACAGGAATAGGCTCCATGAAAAGCACATTGCAGATAGAATTGCTGTCACTGACATATTGCATATCTGTTTATGTATCTGTCACTGCTGTGTTTCACTGGTTAGTCATGGAAAGAGCTGCTGGCTGCATATATCACAAAGGTACTGCACACTAAGTGGACATGCTTGTTTATTTATTTATTTATTTATTTATGTATATTTGCTTAACAGGGTAGGTCTCTGATCAAAATAGTCTATTTTCAGTTTAGTTTCAGCTCAGGAGCAAATAAATAAAGGAGAAATGTACAAAGTAATATCAACACATAAATGATGACTTATAACAGAGGAGTTAACAGTGTATATATACAGGCACATCAAGTTTCTTCCAAAACATAAAGACATAGTATAACGAAGGCACATTCACCTAAAATTTTTACCAAAAAGTTTAAAAAAAGTTTACCATAAGACCCAAACTAACTGCCACTCCAGTCCCAAACAATTCTGGAGTACTATCAGCAAGATTCTTCACCCTGGAAGTCCCACTTTCCATAAACCCCTACCCTAACAAATCTACACAAGAAACCGACACCCTTCTCAACTGCTACTTTATCAACTCCAGCCACAAACTAACCCAAAGAGATTCCAGTACCAATCCCCCTACCCCTCCCTCTCCACTTCCTGACAAAACCCCCTTTAAGTCAGTTCCCAATGCTTACATCAAATCACTTCTCCATAAACTAAATCCATGCTCTCCTTCAACTAATAATTTACCCCCCCCCCCCATAGTGCACTGCTGACTCAATAGCTTATCCAATTTATATTCTAATCAATAGATCTATCTAAGAATCTATAGTGCCTGATATCTGGAAATCATTCTATACCATACCTCTGCACAAAGAAGGAAACTCCACTGACCCTTCCAGTTTCAGGCCCATAGCCATTCTATCCCCACTTTCAAAAATCCTTGAAAAATGCACACACACAGAGCTTCTCAACTTTCTTCTTTAAGAAAACCTTCTGACAACAACCCAACATGGTTTTTGGTTCAACCATAGTACTGCTACTGCCCTTATATATTTCACACATACTGTAGCTGAAGAGACAACAACAAGCTTTTCTCTTGTCTGTTCCTAGGCCTATCAAAAGCCTTTCACACAGTCACACACTGTAAATTACTGACATAATTAACTGACCTCAGTCTCTCTGCTTCCACTCTTGAATAGTTCTCCAGCTCTCTTACCAACAGGCTGCAGTCTGTCAGATGGCACACCTCCTTCTCCCCTTTTCTACCTATTCAATCAGGAGTCACCCAGGGCTCTATTCTTGGACTTCTGCTATTCAACATATTTACTAACAACCTTCACACATCTTGCCGTCACTCCTGCAGATGACTATTCATTAATCTCCTCTTCTGATAATCTCTCTCAACTTCACACACTTACCCAAAACTTATTCCTTTCTGTTGGTAACATGGCTTAGAAAAAACAGCTCATACTAAATCCTAAAAAAACAAACTTCCTCTTTTCCTTCCAAAATCTCTTTCTCATTACAAACCTGCCTTTATCATTTCATTAATAACATAATTGTTAAAGCTGAATCTCACATAAAGCTCCTTGGTACTATAATAGACAATCAATTAAAATTCAACCTTCATGTTCAGCAGTGCATTAAAAAAACACACCAAAAATTGGGTTTGCTTTACAGGAACAAAAAATTCCTTACTACAGACTCCAAACTTTCTCTTGCACAAGCACAACCTTCTACTCAGCCTACTTTATGCCTGTCCTATCCTTACAAATTTACAATCTACTGTAATCTCCAAGCTTGAACAAACATAATAAAATTGCAAGATTTCCCACTAACCAACCCTACAGCTCCCACCACTGCCTTTCACTAAAGGACTTACAGTGGCTAGAATTTCCCCATTGACTTCTTCCACATAACACACTCCATCCTCAGCAAACCCACTACCTTCTCTGCCCTCATTTCTCTAGTATCCTACTACACCCCAAATTGTTCACTCCATAGCTCTGACCAACACCTCCTAGATATATATAAGCCTAATAAAGCCATTGACTAGCTTCTCTATAAATAATCAGTATCTCAAGCCTGGAACAAACTCCCTTTCAATGTAAGAAGTATTACCCACATAAATAGCTTCAAAAAAGAACTAAAAGACACCCTCTCAAAATCATAGATCTGCTCCTGCCAGGACCCTACATAAACCACCCCCCTTTCTTTACTGTTACTATAATATTTTTTCAATTTGTGCTCCCAAGAGTGCTCCACTATTTTGTATCTCTGCTTCACTCAACTTAGTGATGTATCAACTTATGTTTCAGTGTATGTTTCAAACTGTTGTATTAACTTATTTCAATTCATGTTTCAATATATGTTTCAAGCTATGTATAGTTTAAAATATTTATTTCATAATGTTTGTCGTGTACTGGAGCTTTTCTCCTTGGATCTCCACTAAAAATGGGTTCAGGCTCAGTTGAACCAACCCGATTTACAAATGTAAACTAAATAAATTAATAAATAAAGGCTATATATGGTATTTATAATATCTATAAAGTGAAAGATTCCTGTGGTCAGCTTGTTATGCAATGCAGGAAAATGGGGGGGGGGGGCGCACTTTTTGAATTGAGTAAAGGCCTGATGTGGATGGTGAAAAGTTTGGATGATCATTATGAACTCCGAGGAGAACACTTACATTGGGTTTGTTTGAAAATATATACTTTGTACTGACAGGAAAAAAAAATAATTTAGCTACTTTTAAGGATGGAGAAAATGACTTCCATGGTTTTGGAGATAAAATATATAAACTGTGGTTTGTTTCTTGAAGTTTAGTTTTGGGAGTCTGAAGAACTAGTACTCTGTGAGCACGGACAGTATGACTACAGGAGGGGATTGATGTGGTGAGTTTAGCAGCTACAGATAAAATGTTTTTGACTGTAGGATTTTAAATAGTTGAGGTGCTAGCAAGAGGTCAGATCTTTGTTTGATTGATAGTTATGTTGCTTTCTCAATCATCCCACAGTGATGTTCTTACCTAGGAGAGTTGGAGATGAACTTGATATCTTATTGGAAATGTTCCATTGAAACTGGTACTTTTAGTTGAAGTTGCTGCTATTATGCTATTATTTTGAATTTTTAATTGAATCTGCTGTAGTGGATGCTAGCAGTAAATGTAATCCAACAAGAGATAAGCCATATATGTTATATCCATGGCAAGGTGTTCTTGTGTATATCTGTATGTCTATCTGTGTGTGTGTGTGTGTGTGTGTGTGTGTGTGTGTGTGTGTGTGTGTGTGTGTGTGTGTGTGTGTGTGTGTGTGTATGTGTGAGTATATCCAGATGTGTTTAACTGTTATAAATATAGTATGTATGAGCTCTGCCGCTTAGGAATGTAGCCTCTTTACCAAGGCAAAGGTACTACAGCAGGTGGGGCACAACTTGATACCTCTCAGACTCTTATCAAAAGAAATCTGGACAAATCCAAAAGTAGTTGGGGGGGGGGGGGCAAAGGTCTAAAACCAGGGACATGTTTTAATTGTTGCTGTCATAAACTTAGAAAGTTGTTAGAATGACATATTTTGCATTAGCATGTATTTGCTGAATGATAAGAAGCCTGAAACTCAAATGACTGTCACTATTTAGATTTCAGTCATTGGTGATTTGCCAGAAAACCACAGCTTTTATGAGGAACAGATCAAAAATCTGAGGCAAAAAAACCTTGAAATTTTGCAAAAACTTGACAGCTGAAAAGCAGGTTCATTCTAATGTGGCACTGTAACATCGTTCTACTTCTCCTACCAGATTACTGTATATATCCAAAGCACTCATCTCTTTCTTTTGTTTTGCAGATACTGAGACATCTGCATCTAAGGAGTTCAGGAACTGAACTGTAAGATGCAGTCAGAATGCATCTAGGTTGGCACTATAACCAGGCAATGGCCAGTTGGTTCTGTTTGTACAGGCACTGTTCATGGGTCTTATGACAATCACACCATACGGAGCACAATCAGGTATGCACTACCCATGGTGTGGTCAGTACCTTAAGCATGTCCACTTTGTTATTGCACTTGTAGAAGTGCAGATGTTGCAGCAACACAGTGAGACTCTTGTGTCCAACTCTAGAGTTGTGATGCTGCTGCAGCAGGGACATCTGATGGCTATTGGCGATGCTGGCAATCATGTCCCAATATGTGTTATGTGATATACTTATGCAATACTATATACGTGAGACTTGTCATGTGTACATAGAGTCCATTGAGCACTTGTTAGGTAGGTGTGCATTATAGGCCACATCCCTTCAATTAGGCAGTTCGCAGTGATAAAGACTGTATTATATACGTGCCCTGTTACCATGTTTGTACAGTGTATGAAGTTTTACAGCTTTGCACAAGCACTAAATATGTTAAATAATCTTCCAGATGTGTACTGCTGGGTATGCCCAATTGTATCTAGGATTCTGGGTCTCATATTCATGTGGAATTATAAATTGACCACAGACTGTACTCTGTTGTGTGCTTTTGTCACACTGTTTTTACATTGTCTGCTGTCCTTTCTAAGCAGTTATGCATCTTCAGTGAGGTAGGGGATTTACTCTTTCAGATGATATTCTTCCATGGGAACACCTGTACTTTTTGGCATGCTCTACCACTTCTTACTTCACTTTCTAACTGTGTGGTGTCAGACATGTTTGTTTCAGTATCATGAATAAAGCACCACGGCTTACATGTAAATTATACTTTACTTCATTTTCATGTGTTATTCCAAGCATTATGCAGTGCATTTTGTTTTAGGTTGTTCCTTCACTAAAGTCTGAGTTTTGGCCATAATTGTGGGTATACAAATAATGTTGCAAGAATCTTCAACATCATTTCATCATGTGTGACCTTACACTTAATTTTTTACCCAAATCTATAACCAATATAGGATAAGTAAATGGGAACAAGATTAGGCGAGCCATCACAGGAACCATAAGATGCTTAGTTGAGCGATATGCTTGGATTTGTATATGCCAAAGAGAGCACTGAATTCGACGACAGATCTGATAATGGAAGAGTACAGTGGTAAGATGACTTCTTTGGATCCTGAAGATATTAAGTTGGCAGGAGTGAAGTATTTCCTGACTATGGCGGAAACATGATGATCCAATGAGACTGAAATGTTCACATCAGTTCCAAAGTCTGATTGAAGAGGAGTACCACATTTAACACTTGATGTAAAAGCAGCTTTTTTGCAAAACACTACCATGTTGTACTTTTTGTGCATTTAGTTGAAGACCACTTTCAGGTATGTACTTATTCCAGTCCTTATTGGAGCAATTTAGTATCAGTAGATAAGTAGATAACAGTGCCCAGCTTGCAGTTATCAGCAGACGTGATTAACCACACTACTGGAATGTTGGCATGTATGCCTACAAAACAAATTCCAAACAGGAGAGGACCCAGTACTTAATCCTGTAATTCCCCACTTGTTACAATTTTATGTTCAGAGATGGCCCAACCAACTTTTAGAACTTGGAATTTGTCTGATATCCAATTTGAAATACTGCAGACAACATAAAGATTTACTTTGTTTGTTTATTTTTTTAATAAAATCTGCATGGGGAATAGTATTGAAAGCCTTGACCAGGTCAAGATAAGCAGTGTGCATAAAGTAATCACTGCCCACAGTCTCTGTAACTTTTTCAGTGAAGTTTAGTAGGCTCAGAAGACCGGAGCTACCCTTCACAAAACCAAACTGAATGGGGTCTAGATCAGTTAAGTTGCCTATGTCTGCATAAATGAGTTATGTTATGATATATTCCATGGCTTTCCATATAAGGCTGTTGCGGCTGATGGGCTCATACTTAGCTGTGTGTGCAGCTACCACCTTTATGTATAGAGAAGTCAAAGAGTCTACTGTGCAGGCATCCTGTACAAACTCTGTATATAGGCTGAGACTGAATAAGTTAAGTAGAGGCTTGGATAGAACATACTTGGCACTGAGGAGAATGCAGTTTGGTATGTTATGTGATCCTATGAAAATATTACTTTTAGCCTTTGACAGGGATTTTAAGACCAAGTTCCAAGGATATTTTAGGGTACCTTCATTTTCTGTCATATATTAAGAAAAAATGTGTAGTTTATTTGGGCATTTGTAGCTACCCTAAGCTCATAGTCTGCTTTATATGTTCTAATAATGTTCTTATGCTCCTTGATGACATACTTCAGTGTGGCCTTTAGGTAGTGGAAGGGGATTTCCTACAACTTGTCATTATTTTTCTTCTTTTGTTATACGGTTTATTAATATGAGAAATTCCCCAGAGAGGCTTATTAGTGAATTTATCTCTATATTCAGGGTAGATGAGTACTAACTTTTAAATCCATCTGTTTAGGTGGCAGTAAATGGGGGGGGGTGAATGAGGCAGACCTCTGAAATGGGTCCATTTTCATGGGATTGTTGGGGAATTTTGCTTATAGGTTCATAGGTGTTTTCTTGGTTAATGACCACAAGGGTCTTTTTAAGCTTACCCATGCATTCCAAATCTCGTACAAGTTATGGTACCCTTGATAAGTGTAAGCAGAGACTTGGGGGATGAAACATTTACAAGCAGGGGCCTGGGAGATGAACCATTTACAAACTACCCGTGTCCATTAGAGACATAGGTGCCAAATCAGTGGTGAATTTCATGTTCCCTATCCAAACATCCATGTTACACTTGAAATGGCTTAGGGAGGAAGTCTGCTTCACATGGATGGGGAGCCTGTTCCAGAGATGGGATAGTCTCTGGTATACATATCTGTATCTTCAACAGATCCTATTTATATCACAGGCAAGGTTTAAGTCTTTAGAACAGGTAATGCTGGTGCTGTTTGTTTTGTGGATACACAGGAGGTCCGTCAGAGTGGGGTCTGACAATGCCTTGTATGCCAAGCATAGATCTTGCTTCAACAGCCTGTAAGAGGCAGAATACAGGGATAGGGCCTTGAGGCAGTCTGCATAGGACATTTTACTTATGCCCTGTATTCTTTTAGTGAGGAACCTCTGTGGATGTTCCAATTGTTGGATATGTCTGGTTAAGTACATACCAAAGGAGGCATTGTACTCAATGATAGGTCTGGTGAATGCCAAATACAGTGGAACAATGACTTCCTTGGACCTAGATGCCATACCTTTGTTTATAAGTTGCACAACATAGAATGATTTTGTCACTACTGTAGACACGTGATGTCAAAGGCTAGATTACTGTCTATTTGTGTCCCCAAGTCTCTGACTACTGGGTCAGCTATTAGGGGTGTGTTATCAATATAACAGTTACTGGGGTGGATGACTTTCCAAAGGATACTATTATGCATTTCTTGGCATTTAGTTTTAGTCCATGGCTCTAACACCAGTTATTTGTCTGTGTCAGCCCTTCCTGGAGAACATTTATGTCAGTGAGGGATTCAGTGACAGCTCTTAATATGCAATCATCTGCAAATTTAGTCAGCCAGAGGCCACTGACATTCACCTTCACTTTGAAGAAGTAAATACCAAAAAGGAGTTGTTCCAGGACCGATCCCTGAGGGAGTCCGCTTGTGACTGGCCTCTTTGTAGAGGGGGACTCCCCAGTTCTAACTTCCTGGGTCCCGGCTGTGAGCCAACTAGCTATCCACTCACTGACGTTAAGGGTTTATATGCAACCTCTTGTGTTTGTCAGCAATGCCTGAGTGGGGTATTATGTCAAATGCCAGTTCAAGGATGGCAGTGTGAAGCATTTTGCCCTCATTCATTGCTTTGGTGACCTTCTCAAATGAAGTCCACCAGGTTGAGTAGGCATGATCTGCCCTTGAAGACACCAAACTGGGTTGGGTCCAGTGTCTGGAGGTTTCCTATGCCATTATTGATCATTTCCATGATCGTTTTTTCCATGGCTTTGTATGTGAGACTAGTGAGACTTATGGGTCTGTAGTTTCCAGGATCTGTAGATGGCCTACCTTTGTGCAGAGAGATGACTGTTGCTGTTCTTCATTCATGAAATACGTAGCCTGTTTGAAGGCTACAATTAAATAGTAATTCCAGATGGCCTGATAGGTCAGGTTTCATGCAATTTAGAAGGCATTCTAGGATATCGTCTGGGCCCACTGATGCAGTGTTCTTGCCCTTAGAGAGAACATTAAGGACCTGTTCCCTAGTGATAGCAGGGGAGTTATATTTGATGGTATTTCCTGAGGTATGGTTGAGGGGGAGAGAGGGGTAAAGGTGATGAATTAGCCAGTAGGACTGATATATCTTCTGGCTCAGTATAGGTGGCTACATTAACAATGAGCTCTACACATAATTGTGTTTTGCCTTTAACGTTGCAGACATAGCTAAAGAATGCCTTGCGGCTGTCCTTGGCCTGGGAGGCCAAATTTATTTCTAATTTGGCTTTTGTAGACTTTATTTGTCCTCTGAATTGTTTGTTTAGTTTGATGAGAGTGATTTTATCCTTCTAGGTGCCGCAGCTCCTAATTTTTGCAATAATTGTCTTCCTTCTCTTATACAACCTACCGATGTGATTCCACCAGAATGACTTATTTTTTATGTTAGTTCTATATTTCTTCCTGGTGGGTACAGCTGCCTCTATGCAGCTATTCACATGTTTATATAGGGTTCTGTGAAAAGTTACGCATAAGCAGCAGTGTTCCCAGGGTTTATGGGCACTTGCAATTTTACCAGGTTATCAGTTAATAGTTGGAAGTTAGTCTTAGAGTAGTTCCTGAATTTTTTATGGTTAGCTGGGGTTCCACATTTTAATTTTACTTCAAAGGAGACCATTTTGTAGTCTGACCTTACAAGAGAAGACATTACAGTAAGGGGTGTGCAGCATTCTCCCATATTAGTGAGGACCAGATCCAGTATGGTTGCACCCCTGGTTGGTGTGTTGACAATCTGGTCCAGGGAGTTTGTGTTAACACAATTCAGGAGTCTCTGTGCCTGTACATTTGGTGTTATATATGATTCCCAGTTAATAGTGGGGTAATTAAAGTTGTCCATGAATATGGTATTGGGTTGGATGGTGAGTGTTTCCAATAAGTTTAAATACATATTATGGGTTTCCTGGGTCATAGAGGGGGACCTATAGATTTCAAGGAAGTGGTATGGGATTTTACCTATGGTGATTTGAATGTGGAAAATATCAAGCACATTGTCCTGTCTGACCAGCCTTGAGGTATATTTTTATTTTGATACAAATCAAGGCACCTCCACCTTTAGTCCCTGTCTGTGTAGTAGCTGCTCTGAATGTGTGGAAGGCATTATAGCCTTGCACTGCTAGTGTGCTCACCACAGCTTTAAACAATGCTTCAGTGACTGCACAGATGTCAGCTTTCTCTAGGGTGAAGATAGCTTGTAGGGAGTGGAGCTTTTTGTTTAGACTCCTAGCTTTGAGGAGTAACACCTTTAGATTTTCTTGGTTTTGATTTGCTATGTCAGTAGTACTTTCAATTTGGCATTGTGTAAAAAAGGCACTATGGGTGAGGAGAATGTTTTAGCTAATATTCGAAAGTTTAAAGGGGAGAGGTGCAGACTATCCCTGGCAAAGCAATGTGGTCGGTTTACCATCTCCTTCCATGCTGACAAATATTGCATCTTCTTAGAATGACACCCGAAACTGTTAGCTATTAAAGTCAGTAATGTTTTGTTCGTACTGTGGCATCATCCTTGAAGAAGGTAATATACTGCTCAGTGCTAGGCTCATACTGACCTGGGACAGACAGTTCAAGAGCTCCATCGAGCCTCTCTTCATATAGTCTAGGGAGGTTCGTAGGTTGGTACTAGGCTATCAGCCCTAGGGCCTATACAAGCCTAGCCATAACAATTCCCTGGCTATTTCTTCCCACACTATTTACTTCCCTGGACCCCTGTCTAGCAGGACGACTGACATGATCCCCGGAATGAATTTCCTTTCTCCCATCCAATCATCAAGGTTCCTTTTGAAGAGGGCCAAAGAGGCGCTCTGCTTGACATATATGGGCAGTCTATTCCAAAGTCTGGGGAGTCTCTGGGTCAGGAACCTATCCCTCCAGTATGTTTTGTTTATTGTGATGACAAGATTTAGATCCCTGGAGCATGTGGCTCTGAGGTATTGGGATTTCTTTAAGTGTAGTATGTCCAACAGCTCTGGGTTTGACATGGCCTTGTATGTTAAGCAGAGATCGCCTCTGAGTAGACGATATGCGACAGAGTATAGCTGGAGTTTTTTAAGGCGGTCAGCATAGGGCATCTGCTTTAGGCCTGTGATTCTTTTAGTGAGGTATTTCTGCAGCCTATCCAGTTGTTGCAGATGTCTTGAGAGGTACATACCAAATGGGGCATTGTATTCTATAATGGGTCTAATGAGGGATGAGTACAGTGGGACAATGACCTCCTTTTTTCTGGATGAAAAGCCCTTAGTGATGAGGTGTGCCACATAGAAGGATTTCCTGACTGTTGTGGCGATGTGGTTATTGAAGGTGAGACCAATGTCCACCTGTGTCCCTAAGTCTCTTATCACACTTTTGGTGTTTAGTGTACTGCCACCTATGTGATAATTCACGGGTACGTGTTTTTTCCCAAAGAGGATAACTATACATTTCTTGGCATTGAGCTTGAGCCCATGGCTCTGACACCAAGCATCTGTTTCTGTAAGGCCCTTTTGTAGAGTATCCACATCATTAGGGGATTCAGTAATGGCTCTCAGTTTACAGTCATCTGCGAACTTTGTTAGCCAGAGTCCCTTAGTGTTGGCCTGTACTTCAGAGAAGTAGATGCCAAACAAGAGAGGTCCCAGGATTGAACCCTGAGGTACTCCACTTGTCACTTGTCTGGAGCTGGATTTGGAATCAGCTACTTTTGCAGTGTGGGTTCTGTCAGTAAGCCAGTTGGCAACCCATCAAGTGATGTAGGGATTAATTCCCAGCTTAGTAAGTTTATCTATGATTCCAGAGTGGGGTATGGTGTCAATGGTCTTGGCGAGGTCCAGATAGGCTCTGTGGACTACCTTACCCTTGTCCACGGCTCTGGAGACTGATTCAAAGAAGTCAGTAAGGTTCAGGAGACAAGATCGGCCCTTCACAAACCCAAACTGGGTGGAGTCCAATGTTTTAAGGTTGCCAATGTCTTTGTTTATAAGTTCCATGATAATACATTCCATGGCCTTGCAGATCAGGCTCATCAGACTGATGGGGCTGTAGTTCCTTGGATCCAAGGTGGATCCCCCTTGTGGAGTGGGATAACTGTAGCTGTGCGCCACTCAGTGGGCATGAAGCCCGAGGTGAGGGTATGATTAAACATGACACTTAGATGAGGTGCCAGTTCATTTTGTAGTTCATGTAGTACACAGCCTGGGATGTCATCTGGTCCCATGGATGCTGTATTCTTAGCTTTGAAGAGTGCGTTTTTTTACCTGTGTGGCCGTTATTACTGGAATTTGGCAATCTTATCAGGTCATTTATACCCACATGGACTATGACTGAGTCATACTTGTACTTTGGTCATTTATTAAATCCTAGATCCTGGCACTGGACAAGAAGCTAGTCACTCTGTTCTCTTCCAGAATGGTGAATGTGGAATCTGCATACCTTACTTTAGTTACCTATAGAACATGTGGCAGAACTAAGTGAATAACAAGTTTTAAAGCTGTTAGTTCTATAGATGGGAATTTCATGTATGCCTGCTGTCTGATAGAGCTAACTGAATTAATGACTTTCAAAGGCTTTGAAGGTTGGTAAAACACTTTATGCTCCTATACTTTTCTTCTGCAACTTTAAAGCTACATGCAAATCAAAGAATTGTGATCCAGTATGGATATGGGTGCCAAGATTCACTTCAATCGTGAGGTGATTTTCTTGGCATCCAAACGCTGCAAAAACATTGGCAGCAAAAGGTCAGAAACACAGAACTTACCACACCAGTTTGCATGGACTGAGAAACTGTCTTGATGCATGCAAAATCTACTTTTTTAAACATACAAAGACATTTATCTTTTTTTAGCAGGGGGACTCTGCCCCCACACCCCTTGCTAATTATACATACTAACTCACAGATTGCACAGACATGGGGTAAGAGCATATCCTCCAGCCGTGGGAAATGTGTGATCTCTCAAACCTGTCGATCAGCTGCTTAGTCAATCATATCATGCCACCTAGATATCCGCATCTCACACCCACCCACCATTCAGGAAACCATGGCAAAAAAATTTTCCAAAGCCAACTTCATGCTTCTTAAGACAGAAATGGTTAACTTCATGACACCCATGCAGACGGACAATACAGTTACGACTGCTGAATCCTACACAAATGCTTTCAACACCATCCCCCATTCTGGAATTATAGCTAAACTCACTAAACTAGGTATAAATCCCTAAGTCACAAGATGTGTTGCCAGCTGGCTCACTGACAGAACCCACACTGTAAAAGTTGCAGACTCCAAATCTGACTTCAAACCAGTGACAAGTGGAGTACCACAGGGTTCAGTCCTGGGACCTCTCCTGTTTGGTATCTACTTCTCTGAAGGAAAGGCTAACACAGAAGGCCTCTGGCTAATGAAGTTCACAGATGACTGCAAACTAGGAGCCATAGTCGAGTCCCCAAATGATGTGGACATCCTACAAAAGGGCCTCACTGAGACAGATGCCTGGTGTCAGAGGCATGGCCTCAAGCTCAATGCCAAAAAAGTGCATTGTCATCCCCTTTGGTAAAAACTCTATATCCATGAATTACCACATAAACAGCAGTCCACTTAATGCTGAATGTGTGATAAGAGACCTTGGGACCCAGGTGGACAGTAGTCTCTTCTTTGATAATCACATCGCCACAGTAGTCAGGAAATCCTTCTATGTGGCACACCTCATCACAAAAGGGTTCTCATCCAGGAAAAAAAGAGGTCATTGTTCCCCTCTACTTGGCACTCATTAGACCCATTATAGAGTACAACGTCCCTTTTGGAATGTACCTTACAAGACATCTGCAGCAGCTGGAAATGCCACAGAAGTACCTCACAAAGAGGATTACTGGCCTCAAACCGATGCCCTACACTGACCGTCTCAAAAAACTCCAGCTTTACTCTGTAGTATATCACCTACTCCGAGGAGATCTCTGCCTAACATATAAAGCTATGCTAAACCCAGAGCTGTTGGACATGCTACACCTAAAGAAATCCCAATCCTTCTGAGCTACATGCTCTAGGGACCTAAACCTTGTCACCACAATAAACAGGACATGCTGGAGGGATAGATTCCTGTCCCAGAGACTTCCTATACTCTGGAACAAGCTACCCATCTATGTCAAGCAAAGTTGCTCATTAGCACTCTTCAAGAAAAATCTTGATGAGTGGATGGGAAATAGGAAATACACCCTGGGGATCACTTCTTTGGCTCTGCTCGACAGGGGCACAGGAAATTAACTTTCTTGGGTGGCGTAAGCCAGGGAATCTTGTTGGCTAGGCTTACTTAGGCCCTTGGGCCAATAGCCTAGTACCTACCTATTAACCTATGAACCAATATCCAGGGGCCTAAACAGCTGTCAATGACACACACACACACACACACACACACACACACACACACACACACACACACACTCTCTCTCTCGATGTAATGCAGTACTCATATATATATATATATATATATATATATATATATATATATATATATATATATATATATATATATATATATATATATATATATATGTATAGGTCTATACGATATCATCAACTTTTTCAGCGTTTTAAGTCATATGCGTGAGACCATATGTTTGAAAACTGGCACAAATCTACATTCTCTGTATGGAGGCGAGCCCCTCAGCACCACCCACACCCCATGTAAATTATATATACCTACTCAGTGACTGCATTACAGTGAGGAAAAGGGAATACATACATGCACATACACACACACACGTATGTATACATATACATAGTGTGCAAGAAAGCAGAAGTCTATTTGGTGAAGAAGATTTGGGAGAGACAGGAAGAAGACAGGAGGATGTGAGGATGTCCAGCAAAGAGATGGATGGATTGCATGAGAGAGGACCTTTGATAGCTATGCATGACTGTCAAAGAAGGTATGAGAATGGCACTGACTTAGATGTGTGTGTGTGTGTGTGTGTGTGTGAGTGTGTGTGTGTGTGTGTGTGTGTGTGTGTGTGCGTGCGTGTGGATGTGTGCACGTGTGTGTGTGTGTGTGTGTGTGTGTGTGTGTGTGTGTGTGTGTGTATGTGTGTGTGTGTGTCTGTGAAAATCAAATCTCAAAGAGAGTGTGTGTGTGACAGCTACTTTGAACAGGGACACTGAGAGCACTAATTTCACAGAGAGGGTGGTGGAGGATTTGGCTTGGAACACCTGGCTAACAACTCAGCTCTATGGTAGTCAATGGGAATTCTTATTTGGTGCTTGGAGACGAAGCCCAGCCCTAGAACTGGAGTGTGCATTCTCTGTGTGCTCTTAAAGAACATTGTACTTTGTGCAGAGCTGCATCTGAAAATACTGTGTGTATTTATTTTTCACACAGTGAACATTCCTCAGCTGTGTCAGTGGTAAGGATTGAGGCTCCTTGATCACTGGCCCAGAGGAGGGACATCACAGGGCGTGTGTGTGTATGTGTGTGTCAATATATATATATATATATATATATATATATATATATATATATATATATATACACATAAATACACACACACACACATATATATATATATATATATGTATATATCTATATATATATATATATATATATATATATATATATATATATATATTACAAAGCCTTTCACTCTTGATCCTAAATAGTGAACAGATTTCCACGTGTAGTTGGTGGTGGAGTTAGCTCTAAAAAGAGCTGTTTTAGCCCTGTGGGCAGCTGGAGCTCTATATAGAGCTGTTACAGATCTCTATGAGCTCTGAGAAGAGCTGTTTTGTGTTTTGAATGCCCTTTCAGGCAGATGCAGTAGTTCTAAAAGGAACTGTTTTGTTTGGTTCACCGAAGCTGTGTCTGTACCTCCAGCTGGTCTTACCAAAGCTGATACAGATTTCTGTAAGCTCTGAGAAGGGCTGATTTGTGTGTTGAATGCCCGTTCGGGTGTTGGTGGTAGCTCTAATAAGAACTTTTTTGTTTTATTCTTCAATGTGTCTCCGGTTGCTCTTACCAGAGCTTTTACAGATCTCTGTGAGCTCTGAGAAGAGCTGTTTGGTGTACTGTGAGCTCTGAGAAGAGCTGTTTGGTGTATGGACACAATGGGCTCTGGGAAGAGCTACTGTTGTGTCCTCCGGTGTTCCGCGGTGGTGTTGATCTCCGTTGTCCTTCTTCTTGAACAGATCTTCGGTTCTTTTGCTATGTGTGAGTCCTAAAAAGGACTATTTGTGCACTCCCCTTCAGATTTATTAATATATATATATATATATATATATATATACATATATATATATATATATATATATATATATATATATATATATTCATAAATCTGTATATATAATATATATATATATATATATATATATATATATATATATATATATATATATATATATATATATATATATGTAAGGATCAGCTGTGAGCCCTTTCTTATTTGCAGTGGTGATGGACAGGTTGCCAGATGAGATCAGACAGGAGGCCCCGTGGACTATGATGTTTGCAGATGACATTGTGATATGTAGTGAGAGTAGGGACCAGGTTGAGGAGACCCCGGAGAGGTGGAGATATGCTTTAGAGAGAAGAGGAATGAAGGTCAGCAGGGCTAAAACAGAATATATGTGTGTAAATGTGAGGGAGGGTAGAGGAATGGTGAGGATGCAGGGAATAGAGTTGGTAAAGGTGGATGAGTTTAAGTACTTGGGATCAACAGTTCAGAGTAATGGTGAGTGTGGAAGAGAGGTGAAGAAGAGAGTACAGGCAGGGTGAAATGGGTGGAGAAGAGTGTCAGGAGTGATTTGTGACAGACGGGCACCAGTAAGAGTGAAAGGGAAGGTCTACAAGAGAGTAGTGAGACCAGCTATGTTATATGGGTTGGAGACGGTGGCATTGATGAAAAGGCAGGAGACAGAACTGGATGTGGCAGAGTTGAAGATGTTAAGATTTGCACTGGGTGTGACTAGGATGGACAGGATTAGGAATCAGTATATTAGAGGGTCAGCTCAGGTTGGACAGTTTGGAGACAAAGCAAGAGAGGCGAGATTGCATTGGTTTGGACATGTGCTGAGGAGGGATGCTGTGTATATTGTGAAAAGGATGCTAAGGATGGAGCTGCCAGGTAAGAGGAAAAGAGCAAGGCCTAAGATAAGATTTATGGATGTGGTGAGAGAGGGCATGTAGGCGGTTGGTGTGAAAGAGCATGATGCAGAGGACAGGAAGAAATGGAAACACAAGATCCGCTGTGGTGACCCCTAATGGGAACAGCCAAAAGAAGATGAAAACAACCTCATGCACGATGTACTGTGGTGCACTGATAGTAGATACAGAACTGCACCAATTTCCAGCACCACTGTTTAGCCCGATAAGCTAAAATTACCAAAAGTAAAAACACGACACTCAGGAAAGTGCCATTGCATTCGTTTTAATGGCAGACATGTCATGGGATTCAGGATTTTGAGTTTTCAAGCTTTTGAATTTTCAGGATTTTGGGCTTCAGGATTCTGAAGTTCAGGACTGTGATATTTCAGGATTCTGAAATGAAACCGTATACATACATATATATATGTACACACACACACACACACACACACACACACACACACACACACACACACACACACAAATATATATTTGTGCATGTGCATGTGTGATAAAGCATTTTCATCCTGGGTAGCAAAAATTTTCACACTAAATAAAACTGTTTTCCCAAACTTTGTAATCCTAAAGCCGCAATAAGAAAATAGCCAGTACATTCTTATTGCCATATATATATCTATATATATATATATATATATATATATATATATATATATATATATATATATTCACTTTATAATCTCAAAATACTGACATTTCGAATTTCAGTATCTCGAGACTAGAAAGCTGAAACCTTACAAACCTGAAACACCACAACCGCGAAAGTCAAAACTGTGGAACACTACACCACACAAACACAAACACAGCTACCTCCCGACACTACAAGAAACTAAAACAAAACACACAAACACAAAAAAACCCCACAAACACCTACCCTAGCTAGAAGCAGGGGGACAGGCCCCCCTATACCCCCCATGTGGGGGGGCTGTGGCCCCCCACCCCCACTACTTATATATACTAACTCCGAGGTTGTACGAACCACCAAAACACAGAAAACACACCACTACACATTCCAAACACACTCGCATACACACAAACCCTACCCCAAACCCTTTAAAAAATAACACTTATCTAACACGCCATCACAACCATGGGTTCGACATTTCCGGCTTTGAATTACTGCAGTTTTGCGGAACTGCAGTTTCGACACTTTGATCTTGACATACTGAAATTCAACATTTCAGTATTTTGAGATTCCAAAGTGCAACTCTACATATATATATATATATATATACATATGGGTCTACTGCTTTTAGTCGAATTACATTTGGTCGAAAATGATTTCAGGCAGCCCACTTCACTGAAAGCTCATTTGACTGAAAGCACATTTGGTCGAATTACATTTGGTCGAAAATGGGATTCAGCCCGTGCCCCACTGCAGTGCAAGCCTGGAGTGAGAATATAAAGTAAGGGGGGTGTGGAGGGCACAGCCCCCCACATTGGGGGGTGTGGGGGTGTAGCCCTCCACATAATTGCAGTTTATGCACTATTATATGCATGTGTCTAAATTAAAAATACATTGAAACATATAACGTCAGTAAAAACTAGTTGCAAAATGTGGAGGGCTATGACTCCCACCCCCCCAACTTTATATTCTCACTCCAGGGTTGCACTGCAGTGGGGCAAGGTCTATATTCCATTTTCAACCAAATGTGCTTTCATTGAAGTAGGCTGCCTAAAATCATTTTCGACCATATATAATTCGACTTAAAGCAATAGACCCATATACATATATATATATCTATAAATACACATACATACATACATATATGCACATGTAAATGTGTAGTTACTGTCCTATTTATTTTGACATTGTAAAATTAATTTTAATTGTATTCTTCCTGTCATTGTTGATATCGCACAACTTAAAAGATTTTTAGTGTAATGATTGTACTGGAGCTTTTCTCCCTGGGCCTCTGCTGAAAAGGGGCCTTTGTACTAGGCTGGACTTCCCCAGTCAATAAATCTAAAATAAATAAATAAAAATATGTAAAGTAAGGTAAGCCATAAAGAAAAAAAAATGATGATCAGAAATTATCATATGAACATCATATTCTTAGAGCTGAATGCCTCCCCTTTGAATTCCACCTGAATCTGGACTATATCTGGCCTTTACCCTTTATATATTTGTTATACTATCCCATGCACCAGTATAACAGAGTTTACTTAGGGGTGCGACCTTTCCTTTTGCCCAAGCCAATATCTTGCGAGGCAATATGCTGATGAATCTAATGCGATCTTAAACATAAACATAAACCCTTTTTCCCATATATTTGTTTATCATTTGCTACCTCCGATGACTTGGTAGATGTTGTCATAAACTACACTTTACTCACCAGCTTTTCTTGGAGCATATCATGCTCTACCAAACAGATTAACATTTTTCTAACTCCATCTGTGAAAAAGAGAAATTTCCCCTTGCAAAACAAATATTCTATCTTGAAGTCTTTAGAAATATATAAATACCACTTTGGGTCTCCCCAAAAAAGTGGCTACTAGCCTACTGAGACAGACCCAATCAACAAAATGATAAAAAGAAAATAAATAAATAAATAATGCAGTCTATATCATGTTCTCAAGAATAAACTATAATAGGTGTAACAAAAATGTATGACTTAAGTGCACTGACAGACATCACTTGGTTCCACTTGTTTTTCTGTGTTTCCACTGTTAGAATCATACTTTACTGAGATGATTGTGTTCCCTGGAGACTGATAGTCTGTATTTTTTCACACTGAATTTAATCCTTGGAAAAGTACTGACAAATTTTAGCCCTCCTAGCAGTACATGGGTGTCAGCAGTAGATTTAATAGCAGTGCTAAATTTGCAGTCATCTGCAACTTTGGATAGGTATAAATTACTGGCATCAGCAAAGTAAACCCAAAAAGGGAGAATCAGTATGGAGGCTCACAGGGCATGACAAGTGATGAGTCTTTTAGAAGATGATACAGCACTAATCCTCATAATGTGAATTCTGAGTTTCATCTGAAAGGCAGTTTAACATCCGATGGGTCACATAGGGGTCTGAATAGAGAAAGATTAAATTGGCAAGAAAAGGAAAACAATATTACTGGAAGTAAATTCATTCTCAGATCAGTCAAGGACAGCTGAGTGCACAGGCTCCTGGTGTATGCACTGCTTCCAGGGCTGAAAAAAGGCAGTGTAGATTCTTCAGGGCAAGAAACATTCTTACAACAGGATTAGGCCAGGCTCAGGGGGAGGATGCCCCTACCCCCCATTGTAGAAGGATGTAGTAGTCCATAAAAGACACTGTGATGATGTGAGATAGTGCCAGCTGTGCCGGAGGGAGTAGGGCAGCACATGTGTAATATATGCCAGCATAGCTAGCTGGAATTTTGTAAAGAATTATATGCCATTTGAATATCAAACTGATTTGTATAGATGCTTGTGTTAAAAATGTATCAAAAATGAGTCCTGCTGGACAGAAAAGAAATATACATGCATGTCAGACTGTATGGTTATAATTGATGAAATGTATATATTTTAGCAGAGGATACTGGAAGGGAAGGGGTTAAGCTCAGCCAAGCTAACCTTAAGAAAAATAGCCTGAAATTAAATTACTTGGTTTGGGTCATACAGATTTTATCTCATGAGTCTGAATGCTGCCAGAGAATAGCTTGTTAGTTTCTGTAGGAAGGGTGGAAATGTTGGACTTGTTTTACAGTTTACAGATACTCTAATAAACCTTAGCTATGACACATCATTGCCATATCCTGGCTCAGTTTCTAGTGAGAGGGTAGTGTGGGAACCACAGAGTCAGGTGACCAGATGTGATATCATTCTGTAGCCAACAGTGAAATTGTATCTGAATACTAGTGAGAGATGTGAGGTGTGCACTCTGTTTTTGGACCTGACAGGAGAAGCGTATCCACTTTCATCTTGCCTTGCTTTAGTAAGTAACCAGGGAACAGTAATTCTTCAGTCAGTTAGGAAAATATAGTGAGATTAGCTAAATGCTGTTTTTTTCTGTATATATCTGAGTCTTTCCATCTGTGTTTTGTTTTATATTTGCTGGGATTGAAACTCTGGTGTTTATTGTAAATTGACAATCAGTATGTACATTTTTTATTTAATATTAAGTGTATCTAAACCTTTCATTGTGACTGGTCTTTTAGAAAATCTTTAACCTTTGAGAGTACTTGAATTTATTTAGTGGCACTGTGGCTCTACATTCCTGAAATTCTTGCTGCTCGGTCAAACAGTACTATTTGATAAGTATTAATTTTACTATGTGTAATTGGGTACCTTGGTAAGAGCCTTAAAGTAGCTGATTTCAGGGGTTCTGGCAGTAGTAAATCTACTTTATAGTCTGTGTGGAGGTGTCAGGGTGGGTAAGCTGTGCCAGCCTTTCCCAGGTGTGTGTGTGTGTGTGTGTGTGTGTGTGTGTGTGTGTGTGTGTGTGTGTGTGTGTGTGTGTGTGTGAAAATCCTATTTCAAAGAGAGTATGTGTGTCAACTACTTTGAACAGGATCACTGAGGGAACTGATTTCACAGAGAGGGTAGTGGAGGACTAGGTTTGGGACACCTGGCTAAGGACTAAGCTCTGTAGTGGCCAGTGTAGAGTCATACTTGGGGCCTGGAGAGAAAGCCCAGCCCCAGGACTGGAGTGTACATTCCCTGTGTGCTCTTAAGGCAAACTGTACCGGGTGCAGAGGATTGCATCTGAAAATACATTGTGTGTTTATTTTTTTCTCAATGAATGCTCCCCACTGGTGTAAGTGGTGAGAACGGAGGCTCCTTGATCACTAGCCCAGAGGAGGGACGTCACATATTCATGGTGGGATTGAGGCTCCTTGATCACTGGCTCAGAGGAGGGACATCACAGGCACAAAAATGGACAGTCCAAAAAAAAAAGCCATAAAGATGACAAAGTGGACTATTAAGGATAATGAAGAAATTATATATTGTTAGTATTACGCAAGAAGCCCAGAATTTTCAGATAGAAGATATTCAGAAATATTAAGACAGAAATTAGAGCAATGAAAAATATTTTCAGATGAAAAGCTATCAAAAGCTTCAAATAAAAAAAATTATTAATTAATAGAACTGATCCAAGAAACCTGTTACATAGACAAAGAAATTTTGGGCCATCTGGAAAAAGAAGCAACAAAAGAACTGTGAAAATATAAGAAATGGAATCCAGAGATTTTTGAAAGGTATAAAAAAGAAACATGGACATGGGATAGAAAAAGATATCTGGCATGGTACAAAATTATGCAAAGGAAAAAAGCTGAAGTGCTTTAGCGTATCATAGCTTTATTCTTCGCTCGTCTAAAAATTGACTTCTTCAGAACAACTACATAAATAGAAAAAATCTTTTTCTTAAATATATATGTGCAGACCACCAATCAAATCATAATGTTTCATCACATGACTAAGAACAGTTAAATCAAACTAAATAAGTCATTACATAAAAACAACCGATAACTATTTATACAATTGTTCTGAAGAAGTCAGTTGTTTTTAGATGAAAGCGAAGAATAAAGCTGTGATACACTAAAGCATGTTAATTATTGGTTCATCCTGCTGCTGTACCTAGTGGTTTTTATTTTTCTAGTTTTGGTTTTTCCCATGTTGGGGCGCTTTTTGTTCTGAGAAAGCTAAAGTAATCAATACAACAAACAACAGCTTCAAAACTTATTTGAAGAGAAATACAGGCAAAGACACCTTTAATGAAAAAAATTACAATACAAAAAAAAGAAAGAAAAGAAAGGGGAGTGTAGAAAAGAGGATTAGAACGGCAGAAGTTAAACAAATAGAAATTAAAGTTAAGGATTATCTGTAAAGTAAAGGATTTAGTGTGGAGAATCCAATAAAGGCAATGTTGCAGTATAAAAGAATTGTGGGTCCCCACATTAAGCAGCATCAGGTGGAGCAGGAGGCATTTGAAGAAGATTTGTCACATGGTGATGCTCTGGTGCCTTATATAGGAGACCAGTACAATACTCCAGTCAAAGTTACGCAGAAAGGGAAGGAATAGGAAACACTGGCAACTCTGATACTGGTAATATTGTGGAGTGACATGCCAATGGATTTGCCTTATGAAGAAGCAGCAGATGAAGTAGGGTGCATCTGAAGAGGATATGTCACAGGAAGATGTTCTGGAACTTTCTGTGAAATAATTGTAGGAAACAGAGAGCAAATAAGATACTTTCAGTCCAGAACAATATGATTTAAGGGAAGATGACTGATTTAACACACATGGATGGATATATTAAGATAGATGAAAGAAATGGAGTAGAAAAGTAAATAAGACCCAAAATGTTAAAAGACTGGTAAAACAGATGAACTAAGAGAAATTCACACAACAAATAAATAGAATATATTACTGTACAGCTAAAATAATAACAGATATGTAGAGTAACAAAGGAAAGGAAGGGGAACAAGTAAAATGCCACCATGGAAGCATCAAAATAAAGAAAAGTGTAAAGGAATTAAGACAAGAAGTAGCGCTGTTAGAAGAATACAGAAAATAGAACAGAGCATCAAAAATACTTAGAAATACAGACATCATAAAAGCAATGTACAGTATCAAAACAGATCAGGATCTATCATACAATATTGCCAATAATAAACTAAAAATAGAAGCACAGGCAGAAAAACTTAAAATTTGCAGATAAATATAAACAACATGTACAAAATAAGCATTTCATTGATGAACCAAAAAGGCTTTATAGAAAACTGATAAAGCGAAAAGAATAGAAATACCACCACAAAAATGAGAAATAGGCATATTGTCTCTCCACATACTCTCACTCCACGTTCCTAAGCACCCTGAAATCTATCAAAGTCCAACCCAACACTCTCATACTAGGAGATTTCAACTACCCCTCCATCAACTGGGAAAACTACTCAAGCACCAAGGCACTGGCCCAACGCTTCCTATAATTCATCATTTCCAATGCCTTGGACCAGCTCATTCTTACCCCCACTAGAGGAAGCAATATCCTTGACCTTTTTATTACTAACATGGGCAACCGTTGCTCTACACCAATAGTCAATTCCTGCCTGGTTAGATCCAACCACACATCCCCGCAAAGGTATCCACCATGAAAATCTTCTCCAAAGCTGACTTTGGACTCCTAAAAACAGAGGTGGCTAACTTCATGGCACCCATGCCAATGGAAAACAGATGCATGACTGCCGAATCACACACCAATGCACTGTACGAACACATACATAAATGCATGGAATTAGCCATACCCAATAGAACCAAGACGCTCTCCTCCAAAAAAAGGAAGCCAGTCTGGTGGTCCCCTGCTATTAATAAACTTTACAACAGAAGGAAGAAACTGTTGCAGAAAAAAGTGAAGTCCCAAGACTGGAAAAATTCCCTTATTAGCCTCAACAAAAAATGAGATCCCTCATCAAAACCTCCAAAGCCAGCTATGAAGGCAGAACTGCAGCAGACACTAAAAACAACCACAAAGCCTTCTTTAGTTATATCAAGAATCTCCATGGCAATACCCAGATTTGCTCTGAGTTACTGCACAATGGTACCTCCTATACTGAGCCAACAGATATTGCCAACATACTGCCTGACAGATTCAGTGCCAACTTTACCCCTCTCTCCCACCCAAAGGACCAATCTCAATACCAGAAGAATGCCGGGCACCCTGCATTACTACAGCACAGGTTAAAGCTGCATTGTCTAAGGCCAAGAATACAGCTTCCATGGGACCTGACAATATCCCTGACTGTGTTCTACATGAATTACAAAGTGAACTGGCACCACATCTGTGTGCTCTGTTCACTCACAGCCTCACCTACTGAATGTCGCACTGCTACAGTCATCCGTCTCGATAAAGGAGGAATGCCTACAGACCATGGAAATTATCCCCCCATTAGTCTGATGAGTCGTATATGTAAGGCTATGGAGCGCATCATCCTGGAACTAATTAACAAGGATATAGGGAATCTCCAACATCTAGATCCCACGCAATTTGGTTTTGTGAAAGGTAGATCATGCCTGCCCAACGTGGTTGACTTCTTTGAGTCAGTCACCAGAGCGGTGGATGAAGATAAGGCAGTTCATACAGCCTATCTCAATCTGGCCAAGGCCTTTGATACCATTCCTCACTCAGGAATTATTGATAAACTCACCAAACTAGGCATCAACCCCTATATCGTTAGGTGGGTTGCAAACTGGCTCACAGACAGAACACACAGTGTAAAAGTAGTGGACTCCAAGTCAGACTGCCCACCAGTCATGAGTAGAGCCCCACAGGGATCGGTCATGGGACCTCACTTGTTTGGTACCTACTTCTCAGAAGTCCAGGGCAACAAGGAGGGACTCTGGCTAACCAAATTCTCAGACGAATGCAAGGTGGGAGCCATTATTTACTTCCTAAATGATGCAGACATCCTACAGAAAGGCCTCACTGAGATCAATGATTGGTGTCGAAACCATGGCCTTAAGCTTAATGCCAAAAAATGCGTCATCATCCCCTTTGGGAAAAGCTCAGTTCCCACTAATTGCCACATTGATGGGAGCCCACTTAACACTGAAGGCGTTATAAGGATCTGGGGACACAGTTTGACAGCAACCTCTCCTTCGACCACCACATTGCCACTGTGGTCAGAAAGTCCTTCTAAGTGGCACATCTCATTACCATGGGTTTTGCATCTAGGAAGAAAGAGGTCATCATTTCTCTCTACTCGTCCCTCATTAGACAAATCATAGAGTTTAATGTCCCATTTGGCATGTACCTCACTGGACACCTGCAACAGCTGGAGAGACCACAAAAGTACTGCACGAAGAGGATCCTAGGTCTTAAACACATGTCCTACATGGACAGACTAAAACAACGCTAGCTATTCTCTGTCTCATATTGTCTACTAAGAGCCAATCTCTGCTTGACTTACGAAGCCATGTCTGACCCAGCCCTATTAGAAATACTACATCTAAAGAAATCGCAATCCCTCCACACCACATGCTCCAGAGACCTCAACCTCATTACTACAATCAACAGAACATGCTGGAGGGACAGTTTCATAACCCAGAGTCTGCCCATGCTCTGGAATAGACTTTCCATGTATGTCAAGCAGAGCACCTCACTAGCCCTCTTCAAGAGAAATCTTGATGAGTGGATGGGAAATAGAAGGTTCACCCCGGGGATCCCTCCACTGACTATACTTAATAGGGGCACTGGGAACTAATGACAGGTGGCACAATGGTGGCACAATGCCAGGGCACTTCTATGGGCTAGGTTTGTAAAGACCCCAGGGCTGTTAGCCTAGTACACACCTATGAACCTATTTTGGAGAACTATTTATGAAGACCCCATTGAACATAACAATGATGCTGAATGGATAGAAGAATTAAAAGAAACTCTAAGGAGTTCTAATGTACACAATATGAAATGGGATGATGTTACAGACAGAGAAATTGAGGCAAAATAAATAAAGGCTTCTAGGTAGAACACTCCAGGCCCAGACATGGTTCCTAACTTCTGGCTAAAGGTATTAACATCTTTACACAAAGATCTAGCTCTGAGTAAGAATTAGTTATAAGCACTAAGGAATACTTCAAAAGATTATCCTGACTCCATGCACTCCCAGGCTGAGTATGAAGAAGGTCCATAGAGATCGGAGTTCTACCTCAGAAAACAGATACAAATAAATTAAAACTTATATTGAAAACTACCTTTACATTTCCAAACTATAAATCGACTTGCTCTTTCTGGTCTAACTTACAGTTTTGAGGTGATTTACTGGCCCCAAAAATACTGGATCGATTGGACAGAAAAACAAAATAAATGCTTCATGCTTATCAAATAGGTTCATAGGTTGGTACTCGGCTATCTGCCCAAAGGCATGTATTAGCCCAGCCACATTGTGCGGTATTCACCGCCCCTTTAGTAGTTCCCTAGACCCTTGTACTAGCAGCTAGTACCCTTGGCCCCTATCTAGTAGTGCTGTTGGTGTGATCCCTGGTGTGAACTTTCTGTTACCCATCCACTCATCAAGGTTCCTCTTGAAGAGTGATAGTGAGGGGCTCTGTCTTATGTAGATCGGGACCCTGCTCCATAGTAAGGGAAGTCTCTGCGAAGGGAATCTATCCCTCCAGCATGTTCTATTCATTGTTGTGTTGAGGTTTATATCCATAGAGCGTGTAGCTCGAGTAGATTTGGTTTTGCTAAGATGGAGCATGTTCAACAATTCTGGGTTGGACATAGCTCTGTACGTTAGACAGAGATCGCCTCTGAGAAAGCAGTATATAACAGAGAACAGACTTAGCTTTTTCAATCATGCTGCATAGGGCAACTGTTTGAGGCCAATAATCCTCTTGGTTAGGTACCTCTGTGGTCTCTCCAGCTGCTGAAGATGTCTAGCCAGGTACATTTCAATTGATGCATTGTACTCAATAATGGGTCTGATGAGGAAAGAGTAGAGGGGCACCATTACATCCTTAGATCTTGATGCGAACCCTTTTGTGATCAGATGGGGCACATAGAAGGATTTTCTAACCGCTTTGGCAACATGGTTATCAAAGGAAAGATGACTATCTACTTGGGTCCCTAGATCCCTTATTTATTCTTCAGATTTTAGGGGATTACCTCCTATGTTGTAGTTTGCAGGTACTCTGTTTTTTCCAAAGGGGATTACTACGCATTTTTTTGCATTTAGCTTCAGACCATGGCTTTGACACCATGCATCAGTCTCATTTAGGCCCTACTGGAGGATCTCCATGTCAGCCGGAGACTCTATTATAGCACCCAGTTTGCAGTTGTCCACAGACTTAGTCAGCCACAGCCCTTCTGTGCTTGCCTGTACTTCTGAGAAGTATATGCCAAACAAGAGGGGCCCCAGGACAGAGCCCCGAGGCACACCAATTGTTACTGGTCTATATTTGGACATAGATCCCGCTACTCTTACTTTATGGGATCTGTCTGAGAGCCAGTTTGTGATCCATCTTGTGACGTAAGGGTTTATGCTCAGGCTGGTGAGCTTATCAATAATACCTGAATGAAATGATACATAAAACTCAGTGTATACCAAGATTATATTTTCCTCACTCTAAAGATGGTATGAGCCTCCTTAAAATTGATTACATGTACTGATCTGCAATCGTAGGTCTACAAGCATATCTGCTGACCTCATCAGATCCAAGCATACTGAAAGTTTTATAACATGAAGAGAAGACGTTTAAGATGATATATTTTCTTAGTTTAGCAGAACTGTTCTGGTATCAGGCAGGAATAGTAATCAAACCAGAAGTAAAACAAAAATCAGATTTTAACTGAATGAGGCAAAAAAAGAAAGAATATAAGGAAAAGGACCAGATAAGAAGAAAATAAAATTAGAAAAGCCATACATATAATGGCAAGAACAGAGACCTCCTGGAATGACCTTGTTTTGACCACGATTTGATGCAGGAATGGTTAAGGATAGTTGCACTGAAACCAAAAGATGAAAGGCTAATAATGGCAGCCCAGGATAGTGGACTAAATACATGTTGGTTTATGACGTCCACTGAAAGGGTGGGAGAAACAGACAGTGGTAGGTTCTGCAAAAAACGAAATGGAAACAGTAGCACACCTTGTTACTAGGTGTGACACACTAATGGCAGAGGGCCTGTAAACTGAAAGGGGCAATAATGTGGCAAGACTGCTGCATTGGGTATTGTGTAAACACTACAATATAGAAATAGCTGAGAAGCATTGGAAATATGAAACAAAGCATTACAGAGAATGGTGAAATTTGTATCACACAGGATGTCCCATTACCAACAAAAATAGAGGCAAGAGAACCAAATATAGTCATCCATAAATAAATTCAAAAGTGGCATTGATCATTGAAACTGCTCCACTCAGTGATCACAGTGTCTTATGTACAGAGAGATACAAAGTCATAAAATACTAGGATTTGCAGGTAGAAATGAGAGCAGTATGGAAGAAAGATACCCAGAAAGTTCCAGTAGTAGTAACACAGCAACAAGTCTGATAAAAAAATAATTTACAATTCTCCTTAGATAAGCTACCAGCTCATGTAACTCCTTATGAAATACAGCTGGAGGCAATTCTGAGCACACTGCAGGTGCTGAGAACAGTACTCTTGGCCAACATGAAAGACTGAAACAATACTAATTTCTAATCATACCCTGACTAAGGAATGGGGTCAATTCCTGTCACAGTATTAGAAACTAAAAATATATGGAGAAATTAAATTGATGGTTTATATAAATGTGGGTGAGGTTATAAACAATACCAGAATCAGAAAGAGTATCAAAGTCTACTGCTAGAGCTAGATAAGCAATAAAGATCGATTTGCCATTGCCAATGGCATCAATAACTTTTTCAAATTTTACAAGATTAAGTAGGCAGGGTCTACCTATTATATAGCCAAACTGATGTGTCAAGATATTTCACCTTACCAATGTTTGCTATGAGTTCAGCTATGATACTTTATATGACCTACAAGTAGTGCTGGTCAGACTGATTGGTATATAGTTCCCAGGATCTGTGGTAGTCCCACACTGGTGGAGAGGTACCACACTGCTTGTTCTCCAGGTTTTAGTCACATACCCAGTATAAATACTGAATAGGTTAATGGGGGCAGCAGTTAGTAAAGCCATGTTTAGTGCAAAGAGGCAACCTGGTGCATTGTCAGGACCAACAGAGCTTGTATTTTGATTTAGAAAGTGTGGATAAGAACTTTTTTAGAAGTAATTGGGGGAAAAGAGACTATAAAATGGAGAAACACTGTGGAGAAGACAGGGAAATTATACTATTTATTTTATTTATTTTATTTTATTTTACATTTGTTGACCGAGCTAGTCTAGCTGGATACATGTCCATTTTCAGTAGAGGCCCGGGGAGAAAAGCTCCACTTAAAACTAGTTAACATCAGGCCTCAGAGAAAGTAGTGCCATTAAGATCAACTCTGCAATTTTTGGTGCTATGTCTGAGTTTTCTAACATAATTAAGGAATGCCCTATTATTAGCCTTAGAGAAGAATGCAATATTTGTTTATCTAGCCTTACAATGTTTGATAGTGCTCATGAGCCCTTCAGACCAGTTTGAGTGCCTTTTGTAATGGGAGGATTTGACCTCATTAGTAAAGGCAAGGATGTTTTTTTCTTTTATTGTAAAGCTTGTTGATTTTCTGTTTCTACAATAAGGGTTTATTTTTGAATTGAATGTCATACTTACTATAGAGATGGATGGATGGTTCACTGTAAGACTTAAGATGAGAGTAGAAGTTAAAGGTGTTTATGACGGCATTGATCAGGGCAGGGGCAGCATTTGAATTTACTTAGATCTTCAGAGAGTCTTTGACATTTTAAGGCCAGTTGGTGACTTAAGTTTGGTTCTAAGGGAGAATGTAACAGCTTATTGCTAAATTTTGATCATGGAAGAGATGACTGTTGGTATAGAACATGCCAGGGTACACTTTGTAAGAAAAAGGTCAAAGAAACTTCATCTTGTAGTAGGGCAGGGAACAGTTTGGTCCTGGGAGTTCTTCTTTGCAAAATTTAGGAACAGCATCAGATATTTTTTGGTTGAAGTATGGATTTGCCAGGTAATGGACAGGTAGTTTAATTCTCCCATGATAACAGTATTTGATTTAAGTGATGCACCTCTTCTTGGTTTAGACAGATATCATGGTCTACAAGGGATAGGGAAGGGTAGTCAATAGTTGGCAACAGTATGGCAATTAGACACTAAGAGTTCTAAGTGTTCAAATTTGACATCATTCTGAATTTGATATGAAATGATGGGATTGCATATGCTGCATGGATATGTCCCCATAGTCTACAGAGGGTCTAAACAAGTGATAGATGATGAACCCAGATACAGCAAAAGAGTTTTCATTACAATAAAACCATGCCTTGGCAATTATACAGATATTCATGTGCCTGAGGGTCAGGATGGCCTCAAGGTCAAGCATCTTTCTGTTAAGGCTCCTAATACTGAGGATATAGGCCAGAAATGGATTTGTTAAGCTGCCTGGTCTGAAAGACTGACTCTGCCTAAAAACGGCAATTTTTGGGTAACAACTGTTTTCACCAACATGTTGAAGGCCTGAGGGGAAACTGCAGGCCTTTCCAAGTTAAACATGTAGGAATGTTATCCATCAGTCAAGCTTTTTTTTTTAGTTTGTTTTATTTCTGGCAACATATTTGGTTGAATCTTTCCCCACATAACTTCTATAGTTCCTTAAAGTGTGGAAAATCTTTGAAAATTATTACAATATGAAACAAATTAATTTTGCCCAAGATAGCCTGCATTTTAACTTATACCATAGAGAATTCTTCCTTGTCTCTACATAAGCACGCCACTTCAATTTTTTTATTTCTAGTTGTTTAATGTCTGTAAATACACTGTGCTTTAACCTGCATGAGTCCAATTATCCAAGTAACTCTTCCACTTCTACTATGATAGTACATTAAATAAGTTTGGTGTTAGCACAATGGTAGAAAACAGGTTATACTATTCTAATAGTTAATCATTCAGTGTTATCATGCTCCATTACTATATTCTCAGGCACACTTTATTTAACAGACTGCCAACTAGTCCTAATAGTTTTTACTGGCATATTACTATTATCATTAACTGCACACCGCCTGGCTATATGTCCCTTTCTACAACATTCAAGACAAACTGGCTCAAATTATGACATATTTATCTAAGTTACAGAAGTATACTTATGTAATGACTTATTACTAGCCCTTTGTATATGCAAATCTGCCTTACAATCTAGAAATTCACTTAATAATACACACCCTGATGTCCTTATCTAGTTGTTCAGAAGATGGAGGGGTGTTCAGGGATATCCACTTTTTTAAGTTACTAGGATTGCCCTCTTAAATTCATCAACAGCCAAACTTTACAAAATTTTATTTACATTATTTGAGGTTCTAGCATCAGTTTCAAAATATTAGCAAATCTGTCATCTGATATCTCACTGGTTTGTCCATACAAAATATCCATTTAAGAAATTTACAAGACTGAAATGCAGGCAAACATGGCAGTAAACCTATTAGAGTAAAGCTCCATGCTGTTAATGAGCTGCTTCCTGTTGTCAGGGGTACAACGTTTGATACAGCTCACCTTCATTTGCTTATTGTGTGACTAAGCAAGTCACTTAAGTAGGTATTAATCCTGGGTTACCCCTGAAAGTAAGACCACTGTGTCTATTAGGTTTACCTTGTTAACAAATGTTTAAAAATTAAAATAAATAAAAATCCCCAGTCCATGCTAAAAACATCTGTCTTTAATTTTTAGATAATCATATTTTGTCTTTCAAATCCATATAGGTTTTCATGGCCTGCCTGACTAGATGAGGTAACATAGATAACCTATGCTTCATTACTGGCTGCTCTGTCAGTGTTCTTTATTTTAGCCATTTAATATTACATTAAGTTTTTCTGCAATGTCTTGTATAATGCAAGTGGACTGGATGCTTTTGAAAGGATCTTTGCCCTTTTCTCCACTGTGGTACTTCCCTTACTCTTTTCAATAGATGGCATGGATCTTTTACATCCACTTGAGCTGCCACCAGTTCAGGTGGATGGGGCCTCGGTTTAATAATATCTCAGCTGAAGGACAATATGCTCAAAGAGTGCAGCCCCTCTTATGTTGCACTGCAGTGTCAGTACTGGAAATTAATCCATGTACCTGGGGTTGGAATAAAACCCACAGCCTTCTGATCTTTCACTACCTAAGGAACCTGTTGAGCCACTGACAAAGATTTTGGAATGTTATCTTTTTTGAAAACTGACATTTGAATTAGTGCGCGTTGATGAGATGTAGGTAAAATGGATGACAGCATTCGGGTCCATTGTATAAGGGGCCAGCTTTCCCTAATTGCATACCTTTCTAAAACAACTAGGTAAGCCTCTGCATTATCCTTATTTCCAAGTTTTTTCAGTATTGCACTGGAACTCTAAACTCCCTAGGAGGTGGACTGCAGGTTAACCACAAAGTCTGCTGTTGGAGATCTATCAGATGTTGACCTGTCCTTTCTTAAAGATAGACGAGGCATTTGTCAGTTTTCTCTTGAAGACTGACCAAGTGCTGGTCATTTACCACACCTCTATTGTGAAACCTGGCCATGTGTCAGTCAATTTTCTCTTGAATGCTAACCAGACATTGGTCAGAAGTGCACACTTTTTCTGAAGGGTAAAACTAAATTTTATTGGTGCCTGAAACATTTTTCATTTTGCTATCAGTATTCAGTATAAATTAGTCTCACCCCCCCACCAGCTATTCTCAGAAAATGTAATAATCTTCCTAACACATCATAGGTTTCTTCTGTACATAGCTGGCCTTAGGTATAGGCCAGCTAGGCAGTCGCCTATGGCGCTGCTCTACCAGGGGTGCTTTTCCAGTAATCTGGATGATGTAGGTAGGCCAGGATGCACCAGGTAGTGTTGGGGGGTGCTGTGGAGACCTTTAGCCTAGGGCACCAGATGACCAAAGGCCAGCCCTGCTCTGTAATGTAATACTCAGCAGATTGCTAAGTCTGGCTAAGTGTTGTGCCTTTTGCTGTTAATGTGTAGTAAATATATCAGAATGTTTCTATTGACTTTCTACTCTAGGTTTCAGTAGTAGCAGCTAAGTGTTGTCTTTCTGCTCTTAATGTGCAGCAATTATATTATCAAGTTTCTACTGGCTGTTAGTTTCACTAAATCCTACTTTAAAATATTTTTTTTGCTGTTTGCTGTTTGTAGTGCAGTTACATTCAAGTAAGTCTGTTGCCATTTGGCTAGGTGTTTTATTTTGTTTTCTCCCTGCTAATCTGTAGTGCATATATTTGTTACCCCCTCCTACTGAAGGCTTCTATTGTAATACCTGAGTTTATGTTTGCATGAACAGCACAGTTACTGGATATTGTAGGCAATTGTTAATATATGAGAGTTTCTATTTGTGAAGAGTTTTCTCATTGGCAAGGGTTGCTGCTACTTTTTTTTTCATACATGCTACACACTCTAGCCGGCTTCCTTTTCTAAGTGCTTAAATAGCAGATTTACAGACTGTATGTTGTGTAGCAAAGAGTGTGAATTAACAGATAGGCATGCTACCTGTCTCTCTAACATCTGTAAACCTACATTTCAGTAACCCCATATTTGCATGCAAACACATATCTCTTGTTAGCTTATTTTTCTTTCTCTCCTTCTATACTGTGGAAGCCACCATTTTTGTTCTTGGTAATCACAAACTTGCATACCTACAGATATCTCCGGTAAGCTTTCTTATTGTCCTGTTTAAAGGTTAGAAAGGTGAAATGCACAACTGTGAACTACTCTTGTTTGCCAAACCTTACTTAATGTGGATGAGTATAGACAAAGAGTACTGTACCTCTCTAGTTCAACCATCAAGAAATCCTTATTAACTTTTTTTCTCTCTCTCTCGCAGTGAAACAAGTACATAGTAAGTCTGACTACTGCTGCTCCAAAAGTTATCATATTCCACTACCTAAAGAACTTGCACAGCTGAATTTTACCTGCAGTTTCAAAAGTTCACAAGGAAAAAAATACACTGAGTTAAAGCTATGTAAGACAATTTCCAAGACTTGAACTAATAATCTAATTTGTTAAGTCATGCACTAGTGTGTTCTGTTTGTAGTGTTAAATCTGCTGGAAGGATATCCCCACCCCCACTTACTCACACACACTCACAGACCTTTTACTGCTGAAGGTGAAACTACATTAACACTTCAGCATATTTTACTCTTATCAGTGTAATAGATCCCTGGAAAAGACATTGAAAAGCCCATAACTATAAAATTAGATGCTGTGACTTGAGTCAAGTTTTTAGAGTTCAGGCACCTCCACCTCCTGACTGTTTATGGTGGTAAACCATCTGGGGGGGTTCTTCCCACTCCATTCACTTTGCTCAATCTGCTCCCCTGCCCTTCCCCCATATCCCACCCTCCCCCAGCACCTCTACTTATATCTCAAGCAAACCACTCCCCCTCATTCCTATGATCCAATTATATACAAATCTACCTTGTCCACACCCACATTTCAGTCACACCTTACCTACTTTTATGTAACCAAACGTATCTGCTTGCCCTTACATCCATCACCTTGAATTCTCATTCCCTCTACTATAATTCTTTGCATCTTACTCTGCTTTACCATCACAATACTACGCCCACCTCAAACTGTCTTACGTGAACTCCAGGTTTACCACCTTTGCTTCTATTATACACACAAACTAACACTGCACTATAATTTTACTACTGACCAGTCACATCTCCCCCACCCCTCCTATCACAAATCACAAAGCAAAACACCTAACCTCATTGTCAAAACTCACCCTGAAGTCAAAACATTTCCAGCCTTACCTTTAGCTGCACACATATCACAAGATAACATAATCTCTGTTTACACCTGATATTACATTCTAACACAAATTAATACCAAGGTTTTTAAACCCACTATCACAGTTAACATGCTCCTCCTAACTGCCTAGCTTCTTTACTCTTCTCAACTTCACTACAGCTATATCCTCGCTTACCCCCACACATCAATAAACATCAACAACCTCCCCCAACCATCACCCCAATAAACAACATAGATCCTCACATATTTCCTCCCAGCTTTTCCCCTATACTGTCCCATATTATTCAAGCCACAAAATGGCCTCTTCCCCTCCCATGAAACCATACTTGACACCGATACCATCGCCTTGGAATAAAAAACACTTCCCATGGTACTCTTTCCTCATTACCTACCTACTCAAATGTGGAGACATACATCCTAACCCTGGCTCACCCTCTAATCCTAACAAGAGTAACCCCAAATATTTAAACATACTTACACCGAACCTTAGAAGTATATGTAATAAAATAGCCCCACTGCATGCCTGGAAGATTCAAAATAAACCTGACATACTAGTCCTTAGAGAAACATGGCTACATTCCGGTGTAAAAGACTCAAAAATAATGCCCCCAAACTTTGCAATAATCAGAAGATATAGATCTAAAAAGGGGGGGAGGGATAGCCCTTCTATATCCATGTATGCTCAACATCACACCCTACACCAGTAATATACCCACATTTTCCAGTGCTGAGGTACTAATCTCTTTTTTTAAATCTCAACATATCAAAAAGAATTTGCATAATGATAATATATATATCCTACCAGGTAACAATATACCAGTGTTGGAAAATAGTTTGTCCTGGACATCCCAAACAATAAACATCGAAACAATAATCTTAGGAGAAGTAAATATAGATTGGTAAACCATAACTTCCAACTTCCTCACAAATAGTATAAATCGTATGTTTTTTCTCAGCTTATCAATCGTCCAACAAGATACAGCAAAGATCTTACCTGCCAATCCACCCTAGACTGGACTCTAGTATCCCACCCTGCCAATTGCCAGTCTTCCAGTACACTATCTAGCTCCCTCAGCAATCATCTGCCAGCATATTCCCTTAGAACAAACTCCCAACAACTAAGAGTACACACTGTAAAGTCAGTTAGGAACTCAACTAATTTTTGTCAGCATAAATTCAACAATCTCTTACAGGAAATAGACTGGACACCCCTTAAACAACTACCCCTTAATGATGCTGTACTATACTTTAATAACACCTTCCTTCACATACTTAATACACCAGCTCCCATTCACATGAAATAGACTGGACACCCCTTAAACAACTACCCCTTAATGATGCTGTACTATACTTTAATAGCACCTTCCTTCACATACTTAATACACCAGCTCCCATTCGTATGAAAAGAATCAAAAAGAACTCAGCACCATGGCTCTGTAAGGAATGTAAACACCTGACGAAGCAATGGGACCTAGCCTGGTCAACCTGGAAACAAAACAAAAATGAACAAACTCATGCTGCTTTCAAAACACCACGTAACAAAGTGACAAAACTAATCAGAGATAAGAAGTCATATTACTCCCAGCTTCAACTCCAGCATAAAATCAACCCCAGTAAATTTTGGCATGCCATATCTTCTCTACTTAACACTGGAACAAATAGAGACCAGACCCTATCACCTGATACCCCATCCATCACAAATAGCTGAAAACTTTAACAAGCACTTCATAAAATCAACATCAGTCCTACTAACACCCCCTAATGCTGGTCCCCCCACCCTTCAACCTATTCAGACACCAACCCCAGACCCTCAACTACTTCTAACCCTGTCATTGATAACTCTCTTGCTCAACAAAATGTCATACAAACCCCATTCTCACTTAAGCCCATACCTAATGACACCATTAAGAAACTGCTACATAAACTAAAACCCTGCTCTACCTCCACTGATAATCTTCCACCACACTATCTCAGACTGGCTGTTAATTCAATCGCCTACCCAATCAGTATCCTTATAAATGGGTCTTTATCTGAATCAGAAGTACCTACCATATGGAAATAATCTCACATCACTCCCATCCACAAAGGAGGCAACTCTTTTGATCTAGCCAGTTTCCATCCTATATCCATCTTGTCACCCATATCAAAAATTCTCTAGAGGGGTATCCATCAGCAAGTAATGCAATATCTATTGCAAAACAATCTTTTATCCAAAACCCAACATGGCGTCCGACCTAGCCACAGCACAGCTACAGCCCTATTATCTTTTACAGACACCGTAAACAAGGCCAGAGATGCAGGATACTATACAGCCTCAGTATTCCTTAATCTCTCCAAGGCCTTTGACACATTGTCTCACCCCTTATTGTTAAACACACTGTCTAACTGAGGCTTCTCACATAACCCAGTAAAATGGTTTCAGAGCTACCTCAAGGATCGTAAACAAGCAGTGAAATGGTCCAATGAACTCTCACCCTTTCTCCACAACCCTACTGGAGTCCCTCAAAGCTCCATCATAGGACCCCTACTCTTCAATATTTTCAACCTTCTTTCTTAATCCAAAGAAGACAAAACTAGTACTCTTTCAATCCCAAGAACACGCCCCCTGTCACCGATCATTTTAACATCCTTGCATCTGACAACACTGTCATAGAAATAGTGCAGGAAACCAAACTTCTAGGAGTTATCATTGACAAGAAAATCATTTGACCCCCATATACAGCAAAATATAAAGAAAACTCATCAAAAATTGGGACTCTTATATGCAAACAAACATTTCTTTACTGCAGCAACCAGAACTACCCTTGCAAAAACATTTTTACTTCCCTCCCTTCTTTATGGTGCCCCTATCCTAACTAACTTACTAACTTCTACCATAAGCAAGATGGAACAGTGCTACAACAAAGTTGCAAAGTTTGCCACTAACTCTAAATATCACACACACCACTGTAAACCACTCCTAGAATTAAACTGGCTTGAACTCCCCAACCAACTTGCCTTTATTCAGTTATCCACTTTGTACAACCTTATTTTTAAACCTACTGCTTGCCCTGGACTAACCAAGCTAGCCATACCTTACACACCAAATTGATCCCCACGATCCGAATACAAAAATCTCTTAGCTATCTCAAAACCCACAAGAAAACCAAGTCACTCACTGTATTCATACTCTGTCTCCATACTTTGGAATTCACTACCTCTAGCTACCAGGTCTATGCCTGGTCTAACCCATTTCAAAGCCTCTTTAAAAAATCATCTCAAAAAGACATGGCTCTGCTCCTGCATAAAGCCTGCCTGATGCTCAGCACTTCCTCTTCTTCCACACTAGCCTCATCCGCCTCTTCTGTCACATTTCAATTACTCACAGACTGCAAGATCCTAAGGCTCTTGTAACTCCTTCTCTGTTTCTATATCATATCCTTAAGCTACTGCTCAAGCTTTATTGCTTTCATTCTTTTTAACTGTCTCACTATCTTTCTGCATCACTAACTTTCTGGCTATTATTTTCCTAACGAAAAATAACATTCTATTTATTTATTTTTTCATGTAGTATAGCAGTCAGTGACACACATTGCTCAACCTATGTACTATTTTTTGGACACTACATCATGTATAGTGAGAGTGACTATTATAGTCTATAATGTTTTTAACAATGTGTAGTATATATTGTAACATCTTGTAACATAGTTTGTTCTTTCAACTTATTTTGTATAGTATTTCTAATGTCATTTGTACTGTATTGAATTTTACTGTATTTTTATTGTACTGTATGTGGAGTTTTTCTCCCCGGGCCTCTGCTGAAAATGGGTTCTGTAGTCCCAGTCAGATCACCCCGGTAAACAAGTGTCAAGTTTGTTTGTGTCTTTCGGCTTTTCCCGGTTAGGGGTCACCACAGTGGAACTCCGGTCCGCTAATGATTGGCAGTAGATTTTTTACGTGCCAAGTTTGCCAGCCCTGACTCAAAACCTTCAATGAAGGTACGCCCATTCACGCATGTCTCCACACAGAAGACGGTCTAGCTGAGAATCGAACAGCACAATGTCTTGCTGTGAGGCGACAACGCTACCGCAGCACCACCACCGCAGTACTCAAACAAGTGTCAAGTAAATAAATAAATAAATTGCTTTTAATGGAAATATAACTGAAAGAAGCAGGCAAACATTGGTAAAGTCCAGTGTATAGAAACGAAAATGCAGCTTTTGTCTCATGAAAATGCAATGTATTATGCAGTTTAGTTTGTGACAAACTAAGCAGTCAGTGCAGTCAGCTTTGTGATTAAAAAAATCATATTAATTAACAATAAATGAAGTTCATCAAAGAACTGCAGTTCCTGTAAAACAAGTCAGTTTGCAGTTCAGCATAAATACATTTGCCTTTTAGGCAGGCTTTTTCACAGTACAGCAAACCTTTATACTTAGGTGCAGTGTTGCTTTATAAACACGACTGTGACATAATAGCTGACAAAATAAAACTCAGACAGCAGAACAGCTCTGTTCCCAATTTCAGCAAGAGAAGAGACAAAACACCTTAATCTTCTATCCAGTCAGTAGTAAGTCCAGCTTGACTCATCCTCTCAAGGGTTAGGTCCCTTTCCTCTCAGGGATATCCTCCATATTGTTTTTTTTTCCTTCATTCTGGTCCCTTCTCAAATCCAAAGATCACAACACTGCTGCACACTAGGGCATTGTGCTATAAATACCCCTATGAACAGCTGTCCCCTCAGTACTTTTATCATCCTAACTTATTTCTGGGTTACTCTCCTCAAAGAGACTGTCTGCCATGATGCTGTCGGATCCTTCTAGGTTAGCACATTTAAAGAGACTAGTAACCACCATGTTGCAAAATGTAGTGTAGCATTTACAATGTAACTATCCAAAAGAATATCATGACAGATATATGTACAGATTATGCATATCATATTCAGCCTGTGTATCACAATATGCACAGTATAACTGAGGCATACATCTGCTGTATAGCTCTGTTACTCATGCTGTTCCTCTCTAAGATGTTGCTAATACTCCCTGAACACTCTTTTCCTATCATCTTTCAACTGTTGTGCTGCAAGAAAAACAGACAGGCTGCATTTGTTTCATATATAATATAATTTTACAATATTTCCAGTGTATATGTATACACAGTGACAGAGCATCTCTTTCTTCTCTCTGCCTCCACCGGCCTTGAAGGTCACCCTGGCTGATGTGTGAGGGGGTTAAATCAGTTCTGTCTACAATAACCCTATTATAGAGTATACCAGTACCATTTTCATGTGTCCTGTCAATACCCTGCCAACTATTCATATAGGAACTCTTGTCAGGATTCTGTCCCTGTATCCCATACAGGTGCCCTTGGTCTTTGCTGCTCTTCTGCAATGTTCTCTTTTAATGTGGAGGAAACAGATAAGTATGGTAACATGTAAACATGTACAGTGACTGAACAAGTGACTATCAATCACGTACATCAATGGCTTGCCCTACATCCCTAATGTATATGCTCCACAAATGGAGAGTGACAATGATTTTTATGTAACTGTGTTGATACTGTATATTAACACAACTTTACAGCATATTTCCTGTGAAGGTAATACTGTGTAGTTTATTGTACTTGTGATTCATGAAGACTAGACTCCACAAGCTTAACTGTCTATGTATACATACAAAGGTGGCATATTGGGCCACCATTGATGTGTGTCAGTATCTGCAATTCTCACCATTTCATATCATAATTTGTCCAACTGATTCTTGGAGATGGAAGATATTTCTGGTTTTGGCCAATATTACTTGGAACAGGTAAGTTTCTTGCTCAGACCTGTCCATATTAACATTCTGCAATGAATAATGTAACAGTGAAGTTTGAAAGAGCATTTGTCAGCATAAAGATGGATGTATAATTCTGTTTTTACTGTGCATTGTTTAAAATGCCAGCTGTCCATAGGCCAGTGTCATGCATAGTTTGCATTAGGGAATCAACACTGGTGTGTGCTAATAAATGAGCATCTTGATTGCTACGGTGTCAATTACCTACAACACTTTTGTTGTGAGACAGCAGAATAGGGAGAATGTTACTAATACCTCCATGTATGTGAATTTCTGAAATACCACACAGCATAATGCTGGCATGAATATCTGTTATGCAACCTGTGTGCATGATTTCTAGCTCTGAGCAGCAGAGTTAATGACCTAATTCTGTGGATCATCTAGAAGGTAAACAAGCACAGCCATTAGAATGAAGCATGTATATCACATGTATTTTAATGTAAAGTTCTGAAATATCATATAACATTGTATACTGTCCATACATTTCTATATGGTGACTCTTATGTGAAACTTAAAGATGTGAATGTGTATTCTACTTGTTTACAGTTGTATGTTTTGGTTCTACCTCTTTAATGTGGGAAGCAGACCGTGACGAATATGTATTGTTAGATGTAATATATTGGTGTTCTTCTGCTACTTGCATTATTATTTTTTAGTCATCTTGTTAGTGTTACGGAATTGTAACATTACTACGTGTGTTTCAATTTCTCTTTGAATTCTTAAAAGTGGAAGGTGAATTTCACAGAACATGAGAAAGAAGCACTCCTAAATTCTTTGAGGGCAGATGGCACCCTCATGATGAATCAAGAGAAGAATTAAGAGCAAAGGTAGTGTAAATGACTAAGGTTATAGTGGACATCAGCAATTTCAGTGGACATGGGTGGCTCAGCACAGAATGCTATTGAAGCATCAGTGATATGAAGGATGGGACACAGGATCTACAGCTGTTGTTGTGGAAAAATGGAAATGCCCCCACCACCAGGAATGGGACTAAGAGATAATTACCACCTGTTGCACTCTGTGATGCATGAGGTGTCAAAGAGAAGCATACCTGGGAGTGTGAATATTGGTGCACCACAGAGGAATGGTAACTGTATAGCATACATATATTAATATCTGTTAGCCTCA
>NC_056732.1:384669515-384737119 GCF_019279795.1 Protopterus annectens | reverse complement strand
CCAAAATTACCTGGGGGGAACAAGTAGTTGCCATTATGCCAATGACAAGCATTTTTCGGTAATAGATGTTAAACTAGATATCTGGCAAATTAAACTTGATGATGCAAGTTCAACTTTGTGTATATTTAACACTCCCTTAAGTAGATAACATAGTCCTGAGACAGATTTTGTTTTTTTTTTTCAGCAACAGAAATATTTCAGCATGGTTTAGCTAACATGATTGAGGAACTGAAAGGTATTGTGAATATTACTTATGATATTCTTGTCTGGGGTGTTACAAGATAAGATTGTGACAGTAGATTAATCAAACTGCAGGACAGACTAAAGTTACAAGGTCTGAAGCTTAACAAGGCTCAGTTTCTGACTGGTGTTTCATCCTTGAAATACATGGGCCACTTGTTTACATCAAATGGGTTAGAGGCAGATGCTGAAAACATGCATGTCATAGTAAATATGCAAACCCCCACTGATTAAGCCTCCTTTGTCTGTTTCTTGGAGATGGAACAGTATCTGTGAAAGTTAATATCAGTCTTGTTAAGTGACAGGTTAACCTCTAAAAATGCCATTTGAGAAAGATGCAGTGTGGATCAAGCTAAAAGACTTGCAATGCTAAAGAGCTTAGTAACTAGTGCTCCAGTGCTAAAGTACTAGGATACAATACTGGCGACTACATATAAATGGATGCAAGCTAGAAAGAAGCAGTGTCATTGCTGGACAGTAGACCTGTTGCCTATGTATAAACAACACTGACAGATGCACAAACCAGATATGCTTAGATTGAAAAGGAAATACCTGCAACAATCTTAGGATGTCAAGAGGTTTGTGACTATGTCTACTAGAAACATGTCAGACTAGACTTTGGCCATAAGCTTTTACAGAGCATTTTCTTGAAACCATTATTTATTGCACAGGCTAGTCTACAGAGGAAGTCACTGAGTTTTCAGAAATATGACTTGGAGGTGCACATCAGCCACGACTACAGAGAATATTTTTAACTCTTCGATGTATAACATGGATGTGCACACAAGGCATATGTCAGACTACAAAGGATGTTTAAACTGTTCAGAAATATGACTGTGAGATGCATTACAAACCATGAAAATAGATGCATACTGCAGATACTCCAAGTATAGCATACCCTAAAAACACAACAAAAATTTGCTGGGACAGGACTTAAAAGTATTACGGACTTTGACACAAGTACTAGTTACTGCTGAGAAATTCCAGGAAATAAAAGCTGCTACTATGGATAATACAGAGATGAAACTGTTTTATGAAATTATTAAGATAAGATGGTGACACAATGTGGAGCAAATTCATCCACTAATCAAGTTATATTTCCTCTAGAAAGCAAATCATTAATAAATAAATGTAAGTAACTATACATAAAATAACTCATTTCCGAATGTGAAACAGGACTTCATTAGTGGATATTATTCTAGATCAAAGGATGCATTACTTTTTTTTTCTTGGGGAAGGCTTTAGCTTCCCCTAGAATTATGTGACAGTACAAATAGAAAACTACATATAAAATTAAAGCAAACAGAAATTATCAAAGCTGATACTCTTTTTAAGTGGAGAGAGCTACTGTTAAGTTCATTATTGTCTTGATTTTGTGAAGTATACAAATGGATTACAGTTTTGGTCAATCAACTGTTACAACTAATAACTCCAAAAATGTACCAAACAGTTGTATTCCCAAGTTAACAAGACACTAAATACAATTGTTATTAGATTTATTAAAAAATATCATATCACAGTTTGTTCCGAGGAAGACTCATATATTTAGAGACAAAAGCACTTAACCGTACTTGTATGATATATTTTAATAAGCCTAATAATAATAGCATTCAGTGTCCTGTAGACCTAATATTGGGGGAGGGTGTTATCCTTTGCGGTTGGAAGTGAGAGAGCTATACTGGCAACTATACTTCAATGCCTTTAGTTACCCAGGTCTGAACGACCACTGTTCTATAACATGTCTATTAAAGTTGAAGGCTCTTGATAGATAGATTTAAATATTTATGAGCGTGTTTTTTATATCTTTAAGATTATGCCTTTTAAGTAATTGTTTTAATAGTGAGTTGGAATGTTTTAAACTTGTGTTTTGTTGTACCTTTTTATGAAAGTATGTTTTCACTTTAAAACTTTAATGGATTTTAACTGTCATGTGATTTGTTTTGGCGGTCTATTTAAATCTGGGACTGCAATTTAAAATTACTTCTGAAGAAGTCCTGTAAAAAAAGAATGAAAGCGCTTTTTAATATATTTTTGTGGTTACATTATTAAAGTTTTCATTGGATTATATTACTGTCTTGGCCCATTCCATTTCTTATCCATTTGGCTTTGGTGCAGAATTGTGTTCTTCTTGGTTTTTGACATTTGCTATTTGTCTTTTTTTGGATTTTGGAATTTTGCACTGTACCACGGCAACGGAAAAAGCAGTTGGAGAAGTTGGCAGTTCACAATCACTTTTCCTTGAAGACACATCCGAGAGGGTTAATATACAAAGATCAATTGGTGATCTTACCTTGTTAGTTGCACAACTCACTCAGAGGCTGGATTTAATTTCATTGCAACAGATGCCTTTGGATACTGCAGATATAGCAAATATTTATAGGAAGCCTACATATTCTATTACTATGTTTCACTATACCAGTCCACATCCTCCAAACAAAAAAAAAACTATAGTTAAGGGGCAGTTTGTTAGAGCTGATTGTATGGTTACCAGAGAGTCTGATTTTTTAAGAGAATGTCATCTGATGGAGGGTATATTTCTGCAAAGAGGGCATCCCAAAACTATGGTTAGAAGGTTAAAAAAGAAGTGATTTCTAAAAGGCAGACTGGGTATTTTAGCCCAGTTTTATTGGACAGGTTTCATAATTCTGATAGATTTCAGTCAAATGTAATTGTACAAAGAAATGTTTACAATTGTTCTCTTGTTATTAATTATTATAGTGAAAGTGAATTAATATGATGGATTATGGAGAAAAACTGAATGATATTTAGGGATGATGTTGAAATAAGTTCAAACTTTGGAGAGAGTCCAGTTATAGTTTACTGAAGGGGTAGGTGTGAATTTACTTGAGAGGTGTTATCCAGATATGTGTACTAGAATAATGGGTATGAGTAAATGTGGCTCTTGACATTATTGTAAATACATCATGGTTGGCACTGAATGTATGCTTAATAGTGGGCTGATCAGAATTAAACACAATTACAATTGTCTATCAGAACATGTTGTTTATGTTGCTTTATGTCAGGTATGTAAAACATATTATATTGGAAAAATATAACGAGCCTTAAGACAATGAATAGACGTGCAGGTTTTTGACATTAAGAACAAAAACAGCTCCAATGCACTTCCAAAACATATTATGGCCAACCCTGATCATCAGTTTAAATTCATTGTTCTGGAGCAGATTACACCTAATATTAGGGGTGGGTCTTATCCTTTGCAGTTGGAAGTGAGGGAACTACACTGGCAACTATACTTCAATGCCTTTAGTTACCCAGGTCTGAATGAACACTGTTCTATAACATGTCTATTAAAGCTGAAGGCTCTTGATAAATAGATTTAAATATTTATGAGTTTCTGTTTTTACATCTTTAAGATTATGCGTTTTAGGTAATTGTTTTAATAGTGAGTTGGAATGTTTTAAACTTATGTTTTGTTGCACCTTTTTATGAAAATATGTTTTCACTTTAAAACTCAAATGGATGTTAACTGTCATGTGATTTGTTTTGGTGGGTCTATTTAAATCTGGGACTGTAATTCAAATTTACTTCTGAAGAAGTCCTGTAAAAAGAGGACGAAAGTATTTAAGTGTTTTTAATATATTTTGTGGTTACATTATTAAAGTTTTCATTGTTATAGTGCTGTCTTGGATCGTTCCGTTTCTTATCCATTTGGCTTTGGTGCGAAATTTTGTTCTTCTTAGATTTTGGCATTTGCCATTTGTCTTTTATAGATTTTGGACTTCTATCCATTCAACATTTTTATGTTCACATGATCTTCAAATATATTTCTCCTTTTGCCTTGTTTCCCAGTGCTTTATAAAACTATTTGGGTCATGAATGAATTGCTTATTTTGTAGTTTTCCTTTATATTTATGTGCATATCTTCCTGGTCTGTTCTGCTACTGCATGTTGCTTTTATCATGTCTATCATTCTAAGTATTTTTATTGATCTGTTCTGTCTTCTGTACTCTTCTAACAGTGGCACTTCTTGTCCAGATTGCTTTACGGTTCTCTCTGTTCAATACTTCCATGATGGCATTTGATCTCTCCCCTTCCTTTTCCTTACTGACCTGTGTTTTTGTGGTAAGACATTATCTGTTATTAATTTAGCCACACAGTAATATATCCTATTTACTTCTGTTATATTGCATGATGAGCTCACATCATCATTTCCGGCTAGCAGGAAGTGCTTTGCTTGAAAAAGCTGCCGTTTCAGATGCTTATGCTGGCTGGATTTTGTTTTACTTATTTAAACTGCCACGATGCTGTTTTGGGCAGAAACTGGCTGTAAGAGGGTATTAGACAGAAGTGCTGTGACGATGAGAGGGTTTGGACAGAGCTGCGAGGGGGTCTTTGTATATGCTGCACTGTTTTTGGGAGAGGGGCTGCCGTTTGCAAGTAGGTAAGGAACAAAGTGTGTGTGTGTGTGTGTGTGTGTGTGTGTGTGTGTGTAAATGCTCACATGTAATACATCTGGTGGCTAGAGATATTCAGGCTCAAACCCTGTACCTTTGATACAGGGTAAAAAGAGCCTAATGTCCCTAGCCACCACCATTTCTGAGCTTTATCCAGATTTTTTTTGTGCTAAGAGTTGAGACCTATGATGAGAAGTGAGAACATTGTTTTTTGTACTAAGAGCCGAGAGCTATGATGAGAAGTGAGAACACAATTTGTTAGGCTCAACAATATACTAAGGTTGAAAGTAACTTTGCTACAGATATGCAACATAAATAAGGTATAAGATAAAGCTTGCTTAAAAGTAGAAATAGAGTTTAGCAATTTGTGATTAGCATCCATACTTAATGACCGTGACTTGGAAAATAAGAAATCTGCTGAATGGACATCTTTCCTTACAGACTTAAAAACAGGATGTATGTATTTCATTGTCAGTGAGAGCAAAAATGTAAAATCTGCTTTTTTAAAGAATGGACAACATGACATGTTTCTATCATATGACACTGTTAAATTGCAGTAACTAACATTTGTATGTATGTGTAATTTCTAAACAGAAGTATTCCAGTTTATGCAGCTTGCAGTAGTAAAGTTTTTTTGGACGTCTGAATCCAGTTTGAGCCTGCAAGGCAGGAAAGTCGCAGTGCCATACATTCTCCAAGGAAAAGTGGATATCTACTTTGTACAGCAGTCCGCTGCCTGTTGTGCTTCACCAGCTTCTCGAGTGACTTTGAAAAATTTATAGCCATCTGCAACAACAGCCTGATTGCCTGTTTTCTTGCTCACTGGTAAGACTTTTTTTCTGTGTCACATTTTTAGTATGGATGCTATCAGACAGAATTCCAGCAAATGTAAGTCAAGTTTTACTCTTAATGTAACAGAACAACCAGATAAAATATGGAGTAAATTGCAATGTTGGTATACATAACACATTAGTAAGTGTAAAACCTTATTAGGGCAAGTTGACATACAGACATTATGTAAGTGGATTGTAACATTTGATTGGTATTTGCAACAAAAAAAAATGAAGTATATCATAGTAAATGTTAATTGTGTGATTCAAGAGAAACTGCATTTTGTGTATTACGCCATAAAAACGTATTGCATGATATTGCTAAAAAAATAGACTGTGAAGACAGATCTGTTCATGATACAGAATTAACTAAGGGTAAAGAGTTTTCATTATATCTAGATGTAAAGCAGTTATGTCCTGTCAGTACATTAATCTCTGAATTACAACAGCAATCAAATCTTTTATTGACAGAGTCCCCTATAGATCTTGTAACTCCCTTTAAAAAGTATGTACAAGCATGGAATGATGCCACGGCTACACATACAGATGAGGACAGAAACAAAGCTTATGACACATTGACAGAAGAATTTAATACATTTTTAAAAGAAACAAAGAGAGTTTAAAAAGTTCAGAAATGACATCCAAAACCTCTGTCAAAAGTGCATAGGAGCCCTGCAGTCAACAGAGGAATCTAATAACAGGTATCATACCTTCCTTAAACACTTACAGGTAGAAATGACAGACCTTAAACAGCATCTGAAGGAAAAGGAAGAAGAATTAGATACAGAGACTAACCTCTAGACTTCCGCGGTGATACAGCAGTAGCATTGTTGCCTCACAGCAAGAAGTTCTCCCGTTCGATTCTCAGCTTGGGTTGGGAGTGCCTTCTGTGTGGAGTTTGTATGTCCTCCCCGCGGTCGAGTGGGTGTTCAAAATTTTCCCACTTTCTATAATTTAAAAGAAAGTTCAGTTACAGAGTTGCTGTTCTGAACTGTTTGTAAGTTTCCTGGAGGCCAGTGCTTACTTGGGCTAAAGGGAAGTCCCTGTGTTCACCAGTGGCAGTGGTTAACACTGAGCAGCCTGCCTGTCCCTGTAGGAGTGGTTACTGCCTAGAAACTGTAGTTTTATTGGTCATTTTCGGTCAATTCCAAACTCCTTGATCTCTCTCTCTTAAAACCCCGAAACTCTCTTTTTACGCGGTCTTGCGCACAGAGCAGCGCCGCTTAAACAGGTTTTAACTATTCCCGGCTCCACAAAGTCTGCTCTTCACTTTTTCCCTTAGAACTGCTCTAAATCTCAAAATAAGCACTCTATTTTCATTCTAAAGCCCTGCACTTGCTCATATAAGTAATCTCATAGGTAAACACAAATAAACTTAAGCACTACACCCTCTTATACTCTTTTTAAGTACTTGCTCCCTATTGGTTCTTTCTGATAAGTCAATAATAAGTAGTTCCCTATATTATTCAGGCATGTCCAAAAGTCAAGTTTCGGGTTTACTCTCCAGTCCAGCTGGTGAATCTGGGAATCTTGAGGCAATGTTACAACTGTCTTATGTATACAGACCACCCTCTCCTCCTCCCAACAAGCTCACATATATGTGAAAGATGCAACTATATAGCCAAACTGGAGGCTGAGCTCTCTCAACCCAGTACTGGCACAGCCAGTCAGGAGGAGAAGGTAACCACACACACCACAAATCCAGTCTCACATAAACCTATCGCATCAGCAAACCAAACACATAAACACACAAAAACATACTCGGGGGCTCTAAATAAAAATCTGCCTAAGCAGCAGAGACCTCCAAAGCAGATATCCAAGCAACCCCTACCACGAAACAATACACACGGAGCACATAGCTCACAAAGTCAGTGTGCCACACAGTCACAGCCCTTAAGGCTAAACAACACACCTAATACACTTGTAATAGTTGACTCTATTGTCAGACACACTGACGTCCCACTCACCAGACTGAACAAGGAGAAGGTCACTATAAGCTGCCTGTTGGGTGCCAGGATCCGCCACATAACACAAGCACTCAGGTCACTCCAAAGCAAGTACAAATATGACTCCGTCATTGTCCATGCTGGTGTGAATGACCTGAGACGTACCTCCCTGGACTACATGAAAAGAGACATAGAGGAGCTCTCTGATCATGCAGCTCAGGCCGGTATGACCCTGACCTTGAGTAGCATCTTGCCCTCACCAAGAATGATGCCACAGTATAAAGACAAAATGATCAATTTTAACAACTGGCTAAAGTATTGGTGTCATTCAAAGGGGATCCAGTGTCTGTCAGCCTGGCATGACATGCTCGACAAGCCACGTTGCTTCACTAGGGACGGCGTGCACCTGTCACTCCTGGGTTTTCGAATACTGGTAAAGGCTCTTGCCTCCCCCATAGTGCCTTTTTTAGGCAAGGCTCAAAAGACAAACCCACCTCCATAGACAACACAAAGAAAAAAAAACTAAGGGTAATGCTGCTCAACGCCAGAAGTCTAAACCTCAAGATGCACACACTCCAGACTCTCCTCAGTATGGAGAATATCGATATCTGTGCAGTAACAGAAACCTGGTTCAAGGCTCCCGAGAGCACCCCAGCACTAACAGGTTATACTTCATACCATGCTTTTCGGCCCCAAAACTCAGACCGAACCACAAAAGGAGGGGGAGTACCCATATTTATCAAAGATACCCACACCTCCAGGTTAGTGGCATTGCACAAAGCATCGGAGACCATCCATGTGCAACTAACAGTGGGCAAAACTGCCTTTCAGTTTGTAGCCTGCTACAGACCACCCTCCCAAACACAGGAACCCTACTCGGCTTTCCTGAGAACACTGGAGAATATGAAGGTCTCTCCAAACACCATTATATTGGGTGACTTCAACTACCCAAACATTGATTGGGAAAACTACTCAAGCCCAAACACCCAACGGTTCCTAGAATTTATAAACTCAAATGCTATGGAACAACTGGTCACCACTCCCACAAGAGGGGGAAACATATTGGATCTGGTCATCACCAACATGGGGTCTCTGTGTTCCACACCAGAGGTATACCCCTCATTGGTAAGATCAGACCATAAACTAATCTCAATGGACATCCATATTCCATCCCCACCCCCAGCCAAGGAAACCACGATGAAGAACTTCTCAAAAGCAAACTTCACACTTCTCAAAACTGAGGTGGAATCCTTCAAAGCCCCCGGACCACTGGAAAATATGGCCCAAAACACAGAATCCTTTACAAAAGAACAAAAGCATTCTATGGAAACCTACAGGAATGCATGGAGCATGCTATCCCATATAAAACCAAGACTCACTCTTCCAAAGGTAGGAGACCTGTCTGGTGGACCCCGTCCATAAATAAGCTATACAACAGAAGGAGAACGCTACTACATGATAGAGCAAAATCCTAAAAAGGGAAGGCGTCTCTGATCAGTACTAGCAAGAAACTATGATCCCTCATAAAATCATCTAAGGCCAGCTTCGAAAGAAAAATTGCATAAGACACTAAAGATAATCACAAGGCCTTCTTTAGTTATGTCAGGAACCTGAGTTAGTGCAAAATGGCAAAAAATACACTGAACCCACAGATATTGCCAACATCCTGGCAGAAAGGTTCAGTGCAACCCCCCTCCCTTCCCTCCCAAAAGAGCAAATGTCTATCCCAACAGAATGTAGCCTTCCTGAGATCACAGATACAAAGGTGAGAGCTGCCCTCTCCAAAGCAAAAAACACAGCATCAATGGGACCAGACGGTGTCCTGGGCTGCGTCTTACACGAGCTCCAAGAAGAACTAAACCCTCATATAAAGTCACTGTTTAATCTCAGCCTTACTACAGGATATGTACCCAAGGAATGGCGTACAGCAACAGTGGTCCCACTCCACAAAGGTGGTGCCACAACAGACCCCAGAAACTATCGCCCTATAAGCCTGACTAGCCTGGTCTGCAAAGCTATGGAGCCTATCATCATGGAAATCATAAACAAAGACATTGGGAACCTCCAGACACTGGATCCTACCCAATTCAGCTTTGTTAAGGGCAGATCTTGCTCTTGAACCTGGTCGACTTCTTTGAAACAGTTACCAAAGCCATAGATGAAGGGAAGGTAGTCCACACAGCCTACCTGGACCTCGCAAAAGCCTTTGACACAATACCCCACTCGGGCATCATAAATAAGCTCACCAGCTTAAATATCAACCCCTATGTCACAAGATGAGTTGCAAACTGGCTCGGGGATAGAACCCACATGGTCAGAATAGCAGGTGCCATGTCAGACTCTAAACCAGTTACAAGTGGCGTCCCACAAGGCTCAGTCCTGGGACCTCTCTTGTTAGGTATATATTTCTTTGAGGTACAGGCTAACACGGGTGGACTATGGCTGACCAAGTTCGCAGATGACTGCAAACTGGGTGCCATAATCGACTCTCCGGCTGACACAAGCATCCTCCAAAAGGGTCTCACAGGGACGGATAACTGGTGCCAGAGCCATGGCTTAAAGCTAAATGCCAAAAAGTGCATAGTCATCCCCTTTGGGAAAAACAAAGTGCCCACAAATTACCAGATAGGTGGTAATCCATTAAGTACGGAAGAAGTAATTAGGGACTTGGAGACCCAAGTAGGTAGCAATCTCTCCTTTGACAATCACGTTGCCAAAGTGGTTAGAAAGACCTTCTATATAGCCCACCTTATCACGAAAAGGTTCACATCTAGATCAAGAGAGGTCATTGTGCCCCTCTACTCATCACTTATCAGGCCTATAATTGAATACAATGCCCCATTTGGGATGTACCTTACCCGACACCTGCAGCAACTGGAAAGACCCCAAGGGTACTTCACCAAGAGGATCAAGGGACTCAAACAGATGCCCTATGCAGTTCGATTAAAGAAACTCCAGCTCTACTCAGTTGCATACCACCTACTCAGAGGCGATCTGTGTTTGACGTATAAAGCCATGTCCAACCCAGAATTAATGGACATGCTTCACCTCAGGAAATCCAAATCCCTTAGAGCTACACGCTCCAAGGACTTGAACTTCAGCACAGAAATAAATAGGACATGCTGGAGGGACAGATTCATATCCCAGAGGCTCCCCCCACTCTGGAACAAAATCCCAATCCATGTTAGGCAGAGCCCCTCACTGACCCTCTTCAAGAGAAATCTTGACGAGTGGATGGGAGATCGTAAGTTTACCCCTGGGATCTCTTCTGTGTCCCTGCTTGACAGAGGTACAGTAAACTAATCTTAAAAGGGCTACCTTCTGTGACCTACTATACAGAGGCACAGTCAACTAATCTACATGGGTGGCGAAAGCCAAACACACTCTGGCTAGGCTTATAAATGCCCTAGGGCAGATAGCCTAGTATCAACCTATGAACCTATGAAAGACATGCGTTGAATGGGCATGCCTTTGTTGAAGGCTGGGCGTTGGACTGGCAACTTGACACCATAAAAACCAACTGCTAACCATTAGCGGACCGGAGTTCCGCTGTGGCGACCCCTAACCGGGAAAAGCCGAAAGACAAACAAACAACAGAGACTAACCTCCAAAATACTATTTTGATATCCCAGCTTAAGGAAGAGTTAAAAAACACAAAACCAGTCCAAATTATAGAACAGGGACAGGGAACCACTACAGATTTATATACACAGTCTAGATTATTACAGAGTTTACCACAGTGGAATGATAAAAAGGCATATTTTATAACATGCTTGCATTTGAAGAATGGGTGGCATATACAGCAGGATCTGACATATGGACAGATGCATTACTTAGATGTTTCTGGATTTTCATTCCCAAATGTTTTAAAACTTTCATTCAATTAAAACAAGATGATTATCAGTTAAAACACTAAAGTAGGATGTATGACAGCTATTTTAATGGCAGCCTCTCACATCCAAATTATTAGATAATTTTAAAATTACTATCACAGATTAATGGAACAAAGTGAACATTTTAGGCTTGCGTTTCAAATATATATCAAAAAACAGACAAAGACATGGGAAAAAGAGAAATACAAAAACAGCTAATACACTGCTTCTTAGAACAAGTTAAAGGGGTTCCAGGAGATATTAAATGTATCTATGAAGAAAATTCTGACACCCTCACTGATTTGGTACAAACACTAATGAGGGTACGGACTATGGCCAATGATGGGACATTATACTCGCACCATATCTTTGCATTTGAAGATAATATTGAGCCATTTGAAGTAATTGGTGAGGTAAAAAACAGGGGAAGGCAAAGGTGGTGTGACCAACCACCAGCGGAAAGAGCTGCGTCAGCACCACCAGCTCCTGCCTCTATTCTGTAGTACCAGGATCAAGCACAGGTAATGAGTGAAAGGCACCAACATGCTTCTTTTGTAAAAAAATAGGACATGTTAAGCAAAATTGTGATCATTACAAAGCCTGGCGCAAAAAGATGAGTATGCCAGTGTAGAAGTTAGTATCTTAAAAAAAATTAGATGAAGAGTCAATAGAAAAAGGCCTTGTAAATATACAAAAACAACAGGGCTTAAAAGAAGAAACTGATCAATGCAGATTAGCTGGTATACCACCAAAGGAGTACTAATCATACACCACCTCCAAAGGGTTACAGTTGCCATATGTACCATTTCAGTTGGCACACCAGTTGGTCAAGTTAAATCACCAAATACTGGGCCATATAGGAACTGATAAGTTATGGGCAGTTGTAAAAGAAAAGTATTGGAACCCAAATTTAAAAAAGGTCTGCAAGCTGATTGTAGAAGAATGTTTAATCTGTCTGCAGGTGAATGCTAAAAGCAAAAGGCCTCAGTTACATTGAGTACAGCCAGCAGATGGGCCATGGTATGCAGTTCAAATAGATTATGCAGGTCCATTACCAACAACAAAGGGAGGTTACAGGTATCTACTAGCAGTAGTGGACATCTTTTCAAAATGGGTAGAAGCAATTCCTACCAAAACCATGACAGCAAAGGCAACAGCAGAAGCCTTATGGAAAAATATTTTCTTTCATTGGGGATGGCCACGGGTCATAGAGTCAGACAATGGCCCACAATTTATTAGTGATCTCATTAAACAAATGTGTAATTTGTTAGGCATACAGCAAAGGTTTCATGTACCATACCATCCACAATCTAATGGCGTTGTAGAATGTATGAATCAGACATTAAAAGAACATCTAAAAAAGGCATGCTTGGAAAAGGGCAATACATGGGTACATCATCTGCCTGGTATTTTAATGGGTATTCGAGCAACACCAAAAAGCAAAACAGGTATTTCATAGGTTCATAGGTTCATACTAGGCTATCTGCCCTAGGGCATTTATAAGCCTAGCCAGAGTGTGTTTGGCTTTCGCCACCCATTTTAAATTAATTTTGCTATGCCCTTTTTCGAGGTTAGTATACTGTGCCTCTGTCTAACAGTGACACAGAAGTGATACCTGGGGTAAACCTACGATCCCCCATCCACTCATCAAGATTCCTCTTGAAGAGAGTCAATGAGGGACTCTGCCTAACCTGGACTGGGATTTTATTCCAGAGTGAAGGGAGCCTCTGGGTTATGAGTAATGTAAATCTGATTAAATGTATTCTCTTGTAGGTTTCCATCAGAGAAAACCATAATGAAATTGACATGGTTTAAAGTACATCCTTTTGGAAATCCAGTTTCGGATGACCAAAGGCAAAATATTTCAACAATGGAATTTCTATTTAAAGGATGTTTTTTAAATTGATAATAGCTATCATACTATTATTGTATTGCTTAGTATTAAATTATACTTACAACCTGTTAATCAAACTGCAAAGTTACATAAGAGAGAGAGAGTAAAGAAATGTGGAAAAATGAACAAGATTGGTCACCAGCTTTTAACACTTTTTTGGCAAGGCAATGTTGGTATGCAAAAAGCATGAATGTTTCTAATTGCTGGGTATGTAGTTTAATACCAAAAATAACAGGGGTAATGCCTCTAATACCTATTCAACTAAATTTTCTTAGTAGTTGGAGGGTATTAATAAATGAAACAGGAGATCAAGTCATAAATGTACAATTACATAAAGCAAGAGTACAGTTATCTGCAATAGTGCAGGGGATCACATGTTTTCAACAAAATGGAACTGTTCCAATGGGTAATAGCAATTGTATTCAAACAATTGAAATGATACATTTTCACAACCACATACCAGTGCGTGGAGTATTTTTTCATGGTTTTCCTATTTAATACCAATTAAGGGTCAGTTAATAATAAGTGACACAGCAGTATTTCATTTTTCACAAAATGATAAAAATGAGTGTAAAACCAATATTACATGTTGGCGAAGTAAAACAGATAAAAACTTTACAGTTGTACATGATAAAACTCCTACTATGGGGCAAGTAAATGGCAGTCTGATAAATAGCAGTGTTGCTCTATCAGATGGGTTATATTACATCTGTGATAAATATGCTTATAAATGGTTACCAAAGGGATGGCATGGCACCTGTTATATAGGATAAGTGGTACCAGCAATGCATCATGTAAAAGAGTTACCAAAAGGAAGCATTAGAAATGCAAAAAAGAAAAGGGATATATTACCTGTGATTGAAAGTCCAGAAAATCCAGTAGACACATTAGATACATCACGTATATATCATCAAAATCTTGATTATATTAAATTAAAAGATATGGATTTAGGAGATGATGTAATCTGTGGAGCAGGTATTTTCCCTTGGTACGGGGCTGCAAAAGCCATCTGGGAGCTGAGAAAACTATCTAAACTAGTTGAGGTATTGGCAAATGCCACTTTCAATGCAGTCCTTGACATTGCTGTCGAAATGACAGCTATACGAACCATGGTTTTGCAAAATCGAATGGCATTAGATTACATATTAGCATCCCAATGGGGTACATGTGCTTTAATAGGAGAACAATGTTGTATATTTATTCCAGACAAAACAGAATCTGTAAAAGCACATTTAGAAGTGACTGCACAAGTGTCTCAACATACTAGAAAAAACTGGAATGATGATTGGAGTGAATGGTTTAGTAATCTATTTACAGGATGGACAGGAAAAAATCACTGTATTTTTAATTTCTTTTATTGTTATTGTAATGCTTGGTTGCATATTATTTACATGTATTAAAGTCTGCTTAGCAAAAGCTAGTCAAGTTACTGTTGTTAACTGTCATAATGAAAAAGTATTATCAAATAATGCAGACTTTATTGCCCTGGTTTAAAATAAAAAAGAGGGAATTGTTAGAGTGTGCTCAACAATATACTAAGGTTGAAAGAAATTTTGCTACAAATATGCAACAGAAATAAGGTATAAGATAAAGCTTGCTTAAATGTAGAAATATAGTTTAGTAATATGTTATTAGCATCCATACTAAATGACCGTGACTTGGAAAATAAGAAATCTGCTGCAGGGACATCTTTCCTTATAGACTTAAAAACAGGATGTATGCATTTCATTGTCAGTGAGAGAAAAATATAAAATCTGCTATTTTAAAGAATGTACAACATGACATGTTTCTATCATATGACACCGTTACAATGTGTTTCCTTAAAAACATGCTTTTTTGCACTTATCAGCATTTGCACAAGAACAGATGTTCTTATACAAAGATCCAAATAGAATACTAAAGACAAAAAACAGGATGTTCACACTGTCAGAAAAGCTGGCCTCTTATAAATTCAGCAAAAATGTGACAGGACATTGTTAAACAAGGAAGCTTAGAAATAATATTATTAAGTCAGCATTTGTGTCAGCATCTGCAGCAATCAGTATTGTTTCTACAGGATGAGCAATTCTCCAAAATAGAATACCAAGAGGAAATGTATATGTGTGTGCATGACTAAAATTGTATATAAAGATCTGTATTAATCCAGTTATGTTAGGAGTATTGGTAGGGACACATTTGTCCCGAGATAAACATTATATCTCTCACATCATCTGTACTATATGAGAAGTAAAGTGGAACAGTACTTGAAGCTGCAACGTTAGTCTGTGTGGTTTATTATTAAAAGTTATTTGTTACTGCTCTAAGTTGATGCTGCAAAGTATATTCTGTCATCAGTGTATAGTCTGCAAGTTTCTGTATGCAACAGACTGTGAATGTAACTATAACCAGACTTTGATTTCAGCAGAATTCAGCCAGCAAGACTGAGTATCTTAAGAAGACTTCAAATCCATCACAGTAAGCAGCACCATATAATTTTTCACAATTTGTATTCCCCCCATTATTGGTTTTGTTTGTCGATATTTTTGTGCTAAGAGGTTGAGAGCTATGGTGAGAAGTGAGAACTGAAATTATTCACTAAATGATAGCCATTAAGTTTCAGCCTTCCTATTTTCAGGAAACTGCTGATTTAGCATAGTGGTATGTTGTTTTGACTGTAGTGCATAGGGTTCTGTGTTCAGGACTTGCCAGTGAAATGCATGGTGGTAACAACATTTTATTCTAGCAACTTTACAAAATTATACAAGCAATGTTTAAAAAGTGTCCCTGATAAGTCCCAAGCCACCACCACTTGTGAGCTTTGTCCAGGTTTTTTGTTCTAAGAGTTGAGAACTATGGTGAAAAGTGAGAACTGAATTTATATTCCCCCGTTATTGGCTTCATTGTCTAGTTTTTTTGTGCTAAGAGGTTGACAGCTATAGTGAGAAGTGAGAACTGAATTTGTATTCCCCTATTATTGGCTTTGTCCATGTTTTTTGTGCTAAGAGGTTGACAGCTATGTTGAGAAGTGATGAATTCACTAAATGATAGCCATTAAGTTTTAATCTTCCTATTTTTCAGGAAGCTGCGGATTTGGCATAGTGGTATGTTATTCTGATTGTAGTGCATAGGGTCCTGGGTTCAAAACTTGCCAGTGAAATGCATGGTGGTTAACTCAACATTTTATTCTTGTAACTTTACAAAATTGTACAAGCAATGTTTACAAAATTATACAAGCAATGTTTAAAATGTGTCCCTGGTTTTTTACCTTTTGTACCCCCCCCCCAAAAAAATGAAATTGAAAATAAGTGTGAGATGCTGTGCAAGATGCCTATGGCTTACGCTACTGTCATTCTATTTATAGTGTGGGTGTGGAAGTAGACTTTTATGATGGAAATGTTCTGAATTGGGCAGTTTTCTCATTATTGGTTCATGCATTTTGTTTCATTGCCTGAGTACAGCCTACTTGTAAAATGTTCAAACAATTTTAAAATGTGCTCTGTCTAACAAGTGTGTTGTATTATACACGGAATATAATTTAATAAAGTCAGGAAGGTGTATCAAAGAAAAGAACACGTGTATGTTTCTTGTTTTATGTGCAAGGGGCCAATGAATTGAAAACAGCCCAAAGGTAATCTCTATCCACCACTGGCCAGATGCATTTTCTTTGGATGTGGGTTTCAATGCTGTTTCAATGAATGTGAGTTTCAAGGGCAGAGAAGTTTTAATGTCAAGCCTGTTTTCATTGTGAGACAGTATTGCTTTGTTTACCAAATGATGTCTATTAGTGTTTCTGAATTGGTGTGCTGTAAAATGTAAAAATAAAATCCAAATAATCATTGTAGAAGTAAAGCAGTATGCATACATTAGTGTTTATGGTAAATGGGGCCAAATAGCCAGGTATTGGGGCATTGGAATGGCTGCAGGGGCAGGGAGACTCTAGTGCCATATTTTGGTTGTCTGTTCTTCAGTTTGCGTTTAAAAGTTGGTATCCCACAATCCCATTGGAGTGGGTGGGGTTACATAATTATGTATGCAAATTAGATGTTAATCAGCATACAGATTTGTACCTATTTTTCATGGGCCTTGTCCAGATTTTTGATGTTTCCAGGTTGAGAGGTATGCACCAGAGTTACATGTTTTACACTAAATCCTTCACTTTGCAGGTAGTCCATAACTTCATTTTCTCTTTCTTTAACTTCTCCATTACTAATCATCTTTTTGACTTCCCCCTTTGTTTTCATGTACTGTTTTTTTTTTTTTTAATTTTGCATATCAGGATGCCTTTCCTTGTATTTCTCTTCAAATATCTTTGGTGCTGCTGTTTTGTATTGATTAGTTTTGCTTTCTCCTTTGCATAAATATTGCACCATATTAAATCTCTTTTTCTTTCCCATGTCCATATTTCTTCTTCCGATGTCTCCCAGTCCTCCTGCTTCTCCTTACTCGGGTGACTCATTATTCCATCATGCTGTGACATAACCTGTTTTAGACAATGGGCTTACTGTACATCAGTACCTTAATTGGAGAATGAGCGTTATCCATCAGGGTATTAATGTACAAGTAATTCCCACTGAGAAGAACAAGTCTGCTGCTTCATGGCAGCATGTCAAGCCACTGTGGAGCTCGGACTGAGAAAAATGAACAGCTGCCATTATTTTACTCTCGCTAAGCAGCATTTTTGCTGTTTAGTGAGTGTAAAATATTAAAAAGAAGACAACTAAAAAAAAAATAAAAAAATAAGGTAGGTGTGTGTGTGTGTGTGTGTGTGTGCATGTCAGTGAAAGTGAGAGCAAGCGAGATGTTATTTTATACTCGTTAAGCAGTGCTTTTGCTGTTTAGTGAGTGTAAAATAAAAGAAGAAAAAAATAAAATAAAGCATGTGTGTGAGAGTGTCTGTATGTATGAGAGTAAGAGAGAGAGAACGAGCGAGGGAAACAGAAAAGTGTGTGTTTATGTTTGTCTGCGTTTGTACGTGATTGCATGCATGAAAGCAGAGAGATTATGTGTCTGTGTGTGTGTGTTTTTTTGTGTGTGCACATGTGTGTGAGAGAGAATGCAAGAGTGATGTGACTGAATGCATGTATGGAAGCAGAGGAAACTGTGTGTGTGAGAGAGAGAGAGATAGAGAGATAGTAAAAGCGATCTTGTCTGAGTGAATGTGTGTATGAAAGCAGAGAGACTGTGTGTGTGTGTGTGTGTGTGTGTGTGTGTGTGTGTGTGTGTGTGTGTGTGTGTGTGCACATGCGCATGTGCGTGTGTGTGTATGTGTGTGTGTGTTAGAGAGAGACAGAGAGATCCAGAGTCATACCTCTCAACTCTCCAGATTTTTACCTTATATTTTTGTATCTATTCCTCATAAAATGTGGTTTACTGCCAAATCACAGAGGGTTGTAGCCTCCAGATATTGTCAGTCATTTCAGTTTCAGACTTCATAACCTTCAGAAAATGTATGCTGTTGTGAAAGCATAGCCTATTATTCTATCAACCTTCTAAGTTTATAAGACCATTATTAAAGATGTGCCTCCCCGTGTTGCCCCCCCCCCATTATTCTAGGCTTTGTCCAAATTTCTTGTTGTAAGAGGTTGAGAGGTATGACCCAGAGAGTGAGAGAGAAAGCTTGAGTGATGTGTGACTTAATGCATGTATGTAAGCAGAGGAGACTGTGTGACAGAGAGAGAGAGGGAGAGAAAGAGAGAGTGAGACCGATCTTGTGTGAATCAATATGTGTATGAAAGAGGAGGAGACTGCGTGCGTGTATATGTATGTGTGTGAAAGCAGAAGAGACTGTGTACTTGTATATGAGAGACAGAATGGGCTGTATATAAAATTGTTGTGTTTTACTTGCTTATTATTTTTTTAAGTACTATTATTATTTTTTTTTTATATATGTTTGATGTAAAATGCTTCCTCCAACACCATTAACATAGACTACTGCAAGGATGAAACATTAGGCGGAGGAACTATTTTACATCAAACATATATTAAAAAAATAAAATAGTACTTAAAAAAATACATAAGTAACTAAAACACAACAATTTTACAAAGAGCCCATTGTCTAAGCACAATAATGCCCTCCAGGGTGCGTGTTAATGTGTAATTAATGCCCTTTCAGGGGCCTGCAGCATCGGGCCTCACAACACCGCTGGGCAGGCATTACTTACACATTAACACATACCCTGTCAGGTATTATTGCTTGCTTAGACTAAATCCTTCACATTGGAGGCATTCCATAACTTCAGCTTCTATTTGTTTAACTTCTGCTTTACTAATCTTCTGTTCTACGTTACCCCTTTGTGATTTTACTTATCATATTGTGAAATTTTCCATATATGGGTGCCTTTGCCAGTATTTTTCTTCAAATATCTTTGGAGCTCCTTTTTTGTATTGATTAATTTGGCTTTCTCCTTTGCATAAGTATTACACTATATCAACTCTATCCTTCTTTCTCATGTCCATCTTTCATTATTTTTATAGCTTTCAAAAATTTCTAGATTTTGTTCTTTATACTTCTGCACTTCCTCAGTTGTTTCTTTTTCCAAACGGCCTATGGTTTCTTGGCCTATATAATTTTTTTCTCACAAATCTGTTGTATTAATGAACACAGATTTGCATCTAAAGCTTTTGACAGTTTTTCTTGTGCAAGTATTTTTTTTCCTCTAACTTCCCTCTTAATCTTTTTGTATATCTTCTATCCAGAAATTCTAGGCTTCTTGCATAATAGTAACAATACATATTTTTTTCATATCCTCAATAGTCCACTCTATCATCTTTATGGCTCTTTTTTTGGCCTGTCAGTTTTTGTGTTTTTTGTGGACTACTACTTCCTTCTACGACGGGGGGGGGGGTCATCCTGCCCTGAGCCTGACCTAACCCCACTGTAGGAATGTTTCTGTGTGTTAAGGATTCTATACTGTCATTTTTTTCCAGTCCTGGCACCAGTGCTCATACCAGGATTGGGCACTCACTTTTATATGCTAGGACTTGTGCATCCAGCTGTCTTTATTTATTTATTTTTAACCTACTTCTGTCTGTGACATATGCTATATGAAATAAAGTCTATATATCAGTGTCGTCTTGGTAAGATTTTGTAAAAACAGGGTCCACCCTGTGAAGGTATTCATCAAGACTTGAGGATTAATTCAATTCCAGCAGTACTACTCACCTTTGTGTGTTGTGTGTATATATATATATATATATATATATATATATATATATATATATATGGAAACCAATGTGCATGTAACTCTTTTCATACAAACTACAGGGACCTTTCAAAGACCCACTGGGACACACTGGGTGTTTTACAGGCTTTCAGCTCTAGAATACTCAATAAGTTCCTCAATATAATGCTTCAGAGATGTATCAAATATTTGATGTAAACTACCATTGAGATTCTATATATCACATGCAAATTATTGAATGTTGATATTAACCATGAAAGTACACAACATAATACAGGGTTTTTGTAGGGGGAAAGCCCTTCAACATCACCACACTCCTGCAACTATTAATATACTAACACTGAGATTTCACAACATTGTGGGAAAGGACAAATTCCCTCACACCACTCTTACCCAGTCTCAGCAAAACACTTGTCATTGTTTTGTAACAATGACAGTGAAAGGAATGAATCATCTACACCCCTTCACTTACACTGCAACCTTCCAAAGGAATACACCATCAATGTATTTTTTTCATTAAGATACATCAATGGATTGCATTCCAACAAAGTGCAGACTTCCCAATGCTTCTACATGTGGGAGATTACATATGGTTTCCCGGTAAACCATAGGAGATAGCCAACACACCACTCATGCCTTTTGTGACATCTCCTACCTCCCCAATGTACTGGGTGCCAAAGACTGCACACCTGTAACAATAAAGGCTCACATGGCTTATAGTCACAGATGTTTGTAAACAGGAAGGGCTACCATTTTGTGAATCTGCAGGTGGCTCATGCCTCCAGTGAGATTATAACCAGGATGTCTGCAGATCACCCTGACAGTTTGCATGATCCGAATATCTGACATACATCTGAACTGCATCACAGTTTCCTACGTAATGAATTCCTACAAGGCCATCTAGTTGGTAATTACAGGCACTATTGCTAATTTTAAGGTATACCACTATGTAGTTAGTATATCCATATATCGTATCCCACCCAACATCTTTATACTTTCTTTCAGGTGATGATGGATACCTACTAGTGGCCTGATTTATAACATTCATGCAGAACACACATAATATAGCTGAACTGCAGCATAAGACTAAGCACACACAAACATACATCATAATATGTGTATTCAGCCTGCTCAGTGCCTGCTTCCAATGCCTCTACATGTCTGGAGAGGCACACCAGTATCATCCACCTACTGCCTGCAGGTTATCCATTGCATGCTGTATGTTACCTAATGTGGGTGTGAGGAGATATGCAGGCCAGCCCCAGGATAATGGTAAGGCTGGACCACACAAACACAAATATGTGCCTAACAGGGGAACGCATCAACACCACTGTATAAGAATGTGGAGGAACAGCAACAAAAGGCATGGTTGAGCCACACTGTGTGTCAGTCATTTACACATTTATCATACAGGAAGGAGTGTAGAGTATATCACAGTTGTCATCATGTGCAGAAGTGGATAGGGACACAAAGACACAAATCTATTTACACAAACACACGCTGGTTGGGGGTCTGGAGCAGGTGGGTACTCTATGTCATGCACTCTTTCCTTCTGTGAAGGAGTACAGGCCCTACTATGTGACAGTGGTCTGATATAGAGGAGTATTCTGTGTCATAGACAATTTCCTTGTGTAATGTGCTCGGAGTATATATATTCTTTTACCTTTTTGTAGATTTGGGACTGTTTTTGCTACTGGGAAATAACTGCTAAGCTTTTCCATGAAATTAGATCTGGTACTGTGTGGATCTTTGATTTCAGGTGGAGGTGGTAAGTGGCACTGAATATGATACTTCTATACATTTTGTGTAGGTTTCTGCATGAGCTTGCTCTATGGTGGAGGTCACAATGCACCTACTATGTTCCTATGTATCCATCCATTCATCCATCCAAAACCCCTTTTTCCCATTCTGCGCATGGGGCTGGGGTGTTACTTCAACAGTGGCAATCATCTAAAGCCATGGTTTACACAGTGACGATATCTGTGTTATATTCTGTTTATACATTTTATGTGCAGGGGATACACATTTGCCTGCTGCCTGTCATGCCACTAATGGGAAATAACTATGAAATGTTATATATTATTCTAGCATCTCACCTTACAGTTTTCACAGTTTCCTGGTATTCTGTTTCTCTTTCAGCATGAGCAGAATGTGAGGCAAACCATCTCGGCTTCTGCAGGAAGCATGAGAGACTTGCAGTCTGGCATGATTAATTCCCCAAAAAAAGGCTGACATGTCCTAGATTCTTCATTCCAAACATAGGATATTTACTTTTGTCTATTCTCCCATTTTGTCTGCTTAATGCAAGCCTTAATGATAGATTTGCTCCACAGGCACCTCCAATGTATACTCTACCTGTCAAGGTTGTGGCTGAGGTTTATGAGGGTGATGAGGCTAGCAATACCCTCCTGGAGAGGTTTCTGCTCTTCACTAACATGCAGCCTACATTTGTTGCCTAGGGTAGTTCAGCCACAGCTGCAGCAAGGGGTGCAGGTAGTGGTGACGTAATGACAGATTCGGGCCCATGTGGAGACCATCCCAGAGCAAACAGTAGATTTTCCTGGCCAGGATGGGGACAACACTGTAGCTACTTGTGCCCCCATCCCCCTATTCCCAGGGATCTGCTTTATATAGTCAACTTACCATTTAGTCGACTTTCAGATAATTGAGACCACATTGCTGAAAACTTAAAATGATGAACCCCAGGAACATTGTATTTTCCCTTTGGGAAACTAACCACTTGGCCATCATAGTGAACTTTGCCCTTTTCTCCACTGTAGTGCGATCTTTGAGTTGGAATATTTAGTTGGGGGGAAGCTCACCACTTTGGTGGGTTTAATTTGCTTATGTTTCTATTTTAATTGTTGGTGGCCAAGAGGCTAGTTTAACAGAGGGAAAATACGATGTTCTGGGAGTTCGTTATTTTAAGTTTTTGGCAATGTGGTCTCGATCATCTGAAAGTCAACTAAATGGTAAGTCGACTATATAAAGTAGATCCATTCCCAGTCACATGTGAACCCTTCATCTTGTGTCATAACATATACTATGTGTATTGTCTAACCCTCCTGATTTTTCTTTGCATAACATCTGTTTGTCTCTGTTGCTGCAAATTTTCCCCATATTAGTCAGTGCACTGCCACTCCTGTTTGTGCTATTCTGTATTTGTATGTCTGCCCCTGTGCACTTACCTCTCTCCCTTTCTCATGCTTTCCTTTTCTCCCCTTACCTTTCCTACTCCTTAAAATAAAGAAAATATGGGACCCTAGCCTTGGGAAAAAAAGTTTCCCTCCACTCATCCTACACACTTACATATCATCATTATGAACACCCTTTTTCGCATTTTCTACGTGGGATCAGTGTTGTGTCAGCTGTCACCATCTATCTCTTTTCAATGACACTCTCCTACCTTCTTTGACACTCATGCCTGACCATCGCAAGTCTTTTCTCACACAATCCATTCATCTCTTTGATGGACACCCTCGATTCCTCTTGCCTTCTTCCTGTCTGTCACAAATCTTCTTCATCAGATTGTCTTCTGCTTTACTGCATATGTGCCTCAACCACCGTAATCTGTTCTCTTTGATCTTTTCTGAAACTGGGTTACTTTGGCTTCTGCTCTTATGTCCTTATTTCTTTGTCTGCCCCACAATGTGCATTCTACCACCTATCTCAGGCACTTCATCTCCTAAACTGCTCTGCCTTTACTTCTCAAGTTTCTGTACCATATAGTATTACTGGTCACACCACTGTCTGTACACCACACTTTTCAGCTTCTTTGACATTCGTCTGTCACACATTACACCTGACACTCTGTACCAGTTGGATGTAGCGCATCTGATTCTAGCATTGACCTCCTCATTCAGAATTCCCTTCTCCTCAACCACCCCTTCAAGATACTTAAAAAGTTAACCTACTCCACTATTTTCCCTTCTATCTCAGTTTTCAGCTTCTTCTAATTTCCTCTATTTGCTGCTATAACAACTTTCTTATCCTTACTCAGCGTCATCCCATGTAAGTTCAGTTTTGCATTCCATTCCCCTTTCCTTTGCTGACATTTTTGCTGAGTCTGCCTGTAATGTAATACCACTTTGTCTGCATACAGCAACTTTGTTGATCTGTCCCTTCTGACCTCTGCTAATGTAGTATATCACCAGTATGAACAGTTGTAAGCTCAGAGCTGAACCCTGATGCACACCTATTCCCACTGAGAACCCCCCTGTGAGACCAAACACTATCCGTACTTGAGTTGTTGGGTCCTTGTACATAGCTTGCACTAATCCTACCAATGTTTATAGGACTTCAAACCCCACAGGACTGCCCCAAATCATCTTTCCTTGGATGTTGTCATATGCTTTCTCTAGGTCTAGGAATGCCCAGTTGGACTCTTTCCTCATTTCTACCTTTCTCTCAAGTATCCATCTCACTGCAAACATTGGGTCAGTTATGCTGCATCCTGATCTGAATCCGAACTGCTCATCTCCCATCTTACTTTCTACTACTCTGCATATTTGTTTATCAATCACCCTCTCCAGAACTTTCATGCAATGTGACATGAGTTTGATACCTCTGTACTGCCCACAGTTGTGGATGCCCCCTTTATTCTTGAACACTAGTACTAATATGCTTATGCTCCAGTCATCTGGAATATGCTTTTCTCTCCATACTGCTGTGAGTACCCTTAGGAGACATTTCTCCCCTATCTCACCCAACATCTTTATCATATCTAGATTGACCTTATTTGGGCATGCTACATTCCCTGAACTTCATTTTCCTTAATGCTGGTCTTACTTCTTCTATGGTGGGCTCCTCTCTTTTCTCATCATAGGTTGTATCTGGGATAGTATTTCTTCTGTGGTGTTTTCTTCATTCAGAAGCTACTTCTACGTATCTGCCATTGATGTCCTGTGGACTGGACAGCAGGTTGTTGCTGGCATCCCTTATGAACTATATCTATCTTCTTTATCTTGCCTTTCAACCTGATATAGTTTCTTTGTGCCATCTACTGAGTCACTTTCCAGAAGCTGGTAGAGTGTCTCTGATGCCTTGTTCTTTGCTATTACAACTCCTTTCTTAACCTCTTTGATAACCAACCAGTATTCCTTCCTAGCCAGGTCCATCTTTTTTATCTCCCATTTTTTCATGCACTCCTTCTTTCTTTTGATGACTTTCTGGACTTCTGCATTCTACTACAAGCTTTCCTTATGTCCCTTATTTCTATACCTGGCTTGGTCACATATTTGTTCTGTAGTCCTCATACATACTGTTTTGAGGTGCTACCAGTCTTCTTCTTCAACTCTACTTATTTCTTCTTATTCTTGAGGTGCTAGAGCCCTGAGTAATTCCTTGAATTGTTGTGCTTTCTGTTGTCAACTTCCATGTATTCAGCCTAGTTTCTATTGACATTAGCTATTTGCAGCGACCAGTGGTTTATGCTATGGGCTATCAATGATTCTAGTCCAGTACCCCTTGCTTACTAGGAGGAAGTCTACCTGAGTTGCACATTGGTCACTCTTGTATGTGATCTTGTGGCTGTCTCTCTATTGCTGAATCATGTGTTGGTTGTTGTCCAGCCATTTGCCAGACAGAAGTCAGGAATGGCCTCTCCTTCTTTATTCCTGTTGCCCCATCCCTGTGGACCCAGGCAGTCCTCATATCCTGTTCTGTCTGTCCTGATATGTGCATTCAGATCACCCATTATCAGCATCAATTCTTTAATGAGTAGGTCCAGCAACTATTTGAATGCACTCTTTTCCTCATTATTACAACCTTGATGTGGGGCATAGGCTGCGACTATGAATGGTGCCCTACCATTAGGCTGGAGTCTGATTGCCATGAGTCTGTCACTAATTCTGACATCTTTCACTACCCTCTGAAGTCTCTTCCTCACCACAGTTCCCACACCATTTCTAGTCTGTTCTCCTCTTGAGTAGTAGACTCTGGATCCCAAGTCAAGTGGCTTTGCTGCACTGCCCTTCAACCTTGTCTCCTGGATACATAAAATGTTCAGCCTTCTCCTTACTATCATGTTATCCAGTTCCAAACTCCATCTTGTCAATGAACCTACACTGAGTGTAGCAATTCTTCGTTCATGTTTGGCAGATTGATTGGTTTTACATCCAGCTGTCGCTTAACAGAGCTATCCCAGGTAAACCGAGGTGGGCCAGTAACTTATTGGCCCATAGCTGCTGGGCTTTATGATGGGCATACACTGGCTGATAGGGGCACATGCACACCTTCCACTGTTAACATGGGTCTCTGGTGTATGTTGCAGTAGGCCGGGTCCTCAACCCAGTTACCACTGACAAATATCCATGCCCATTTGGTGGCATTAGTCGACATGACTGAATCACCTACAGCCAACTTTTTACACTGTTGAGTGGCTAGCCTTGCCACTGCACTCATTCTGTGATATGTGCACCCAGAGCAGTTAGTCTATGTAGCTCTTCCCCCTATAGGGCACCATCAGAGTATGTGCTGTTGCTCATAGCTCCATTCTTGGGTGAGTTTGTAATGGAAACATTCATAATGTTTTTCAGAGGTGGGAGAAACCCCACAGAAACACAGGGAGAACATGCAGACTCCAAGCAGGCATTGGCAGGAGGTCAGGATTGAACATTGCACCTAGTGCATGGAAGGTAAAGACTTTAACATTATGACACCTGGTCTCTAACATATGTGGTTCTGATATGCTACCCATTGCTTTTCTCTTTTTCCTACATTTTGTAGTTCTATTTCCTTCCCTTTTTAGCTTTTCTCATTTTCCTACTTTCTTGTAGATCTATTTCCTTTCCTTTTTATTAAATCAGTTGGAGTCCATATATCTGGACACCACAGCAGTACAACTGCACACAAAATACTGTTACTTAGCAGTCTGCAATATATGGTGCCATTCTCCCAAGAGTCATGGTAACATGCACAATCTACCTGCTACAAAAACTGCAATATATTCAAATACAGCAGTCTGATGTAATTCTTCCTGTTCTTGCAAGGTCATGTTATGTAGCTCTTGGCCATGAAATTGTTTCCTGCATTTTGGGTATATATTTTAGTGCATGGCTTTATCTGTCTGTATAGTGTCAATGCAAGAATATGTCCATTTGCATACACGCTGCCTGGCTCATTATGTACCCTTGTGCACAGCTACCTGCTCAAAAGTTGCACATATTTACATTTCAATATTTAATGCCTCCTTCAGCTGCCATGCAGTGTCACTTAGTTGCACAAGTGATGCAGAGAAGCACAGTGCATCTTTATAAATTCCAGTCAAAGTTGCATAAGATAGTCGGCAAGCAGCTTAACAATACTAAAACCAAAACAAAAATTATATATTATTCATTCTGCTTTCATGTGATTAGTAATCAATCATATGCAGTTTGGTAGTTATAAGTTTAACGACCCAGTTTATGACCCATTATTCCACAAAACACTTGCATTCATTTTCATTGAGTAGGTATCCTTTCATTTAGTCTTGTATCCTTCCAAAGAGGTACTGAATCTGAATATCAACATTTGCTTTCTCTCTGTACAATTACTACACTGCATGGCAGTCTATTCAGGGACAGAGCATTGTTATTGCTGTTTAAAAGGGGACACACTGGCTCCCTAACAGATAGTTTAGATACAAATGGAAGACGGTTGCATGGCTTGGTTAGTTTGAACATAACAGCATCAAATAGAAGGGTGTTACTGTTAGCCTGCAAGACTTCTACAGCAATTGTGAAGGTGATAAGATGAGCCTGCACATCTTATTTACTATGTTCAAAGGTGGTAAGGTCATCATTCCCATTTAGTTTGACATTGCTGTGCTGAAAGCTAGCAGATGGTTTATTCAAGTTCATTAACTTTCACTTTCTACTCTCAATTGACTACTTTTCTAAATATGTAGAAGTGATGTATCTCAGTGACCTTGCAACAACTTTTTTGATTAATGCGCAAAACTTTGCCAAAAATCCAGTTTGCAGATATATGTATACACTGGGAAACAGCAAGCACACATACACATATAATCACAATGTGTAATGTGCATGGACCAGTGTTCTTAACAAGTTATCCATAGGGGTATAATTTATTGAACATGTGTTTGTTTTAATCTGCATGTCTTTATCTTATATTGCAAAGATGGAACTTTTTATTTTATTTTTTTATTAAGCTGCATCCTGAACATCCCTGTACCACATGTGTATGCATGACTTATGACTGATGTGCTGTTTGTGTCAATTTATTTTGTAGTAGTAGTGTTTTTTTTAAATGTTCAACTTTTGTGCTTTGCACCCTGGCAATATCTGAACGAGATCCATCTTAGACCAGCATTCCATAGTGAACAATTAACTAACGCCTTCTATATTTGGGGTACTTAGGAAAACAGCTCTCAGTCGCTTCCCTCCAAAATCACGGAAAATCCAGAAATAAGTGGGGACAATCAGGAACTCTTTTAAAATTATTAGTATTAACCTCAAAGTTAAAATAATAAAGTTAATGAGCATGCATTCAACCACGAAATACAACAAGTCCGTAACTCCAATTATTGATATTATTTACTAAGCAATCCGCAAACTTTGTCTCCAAGTTACCAGTTTTAGGAGAGACAGAGCAAAATTTTAAGACAAAATTAGGGACACTTGATATGCTTTGGGTTGTAACTAAAGGATTCGTCCAAAAACTGCTCTACTCGACATAACAAATATACAGATGTGTGTGTCTGCATCTCCTGTTATCAGCACCCGCAGTAAACACACTAAGAGGATTCAAACCATGGGGTACAGGAAGCAACTTACTAACTGGTAATATTTATTTATTTATTTATTTTACATTTGTTAACCGGGCTAGTCTAACTGGATATATTTCCATTTTCAGTAGAGGCCCGGGGAGAAAAGCTCCACAGGAAGACATGGACTGAATACAACAAAAACCAAACAAATATATAATAACAAAGTTAACAAACAGATTTAAAAAAAAAGAGGTAGGTGTTTTACCTACATATAGATTTAATCAAGTGAGCTAACATACATAATTGTTCCTCCACGCCAAAATATAACTCAGCTTTTGGAAGGGAGGGGACTCTGAATCACCTAACATTAAAAATTATGAAAATGCTATAAACCAAACATCTGTAAAATGGGAAACAACAAACACTAGCCAAGTCCCACCCACTAATTCCTTTAAAAGCTACAGTCCGTTTTGTAGTACCGCAAGTTCTCCTGGTTGTTGAAGTTAAATAGCGCGAAACTCGATCATAAGACTCAAGGCAAATGGAGAATTTGCCACAGTCGTGCGTAAGACTAATTACAAACGCTCAAACACCTTGCGCCTGCGCTATCCTAGTTTTCCACCCGCATCTGTTTAGAGTGTTTGCGCGTGCGTTAAACCTGATTTGTTTTTGTGTTCGGTTTGCCTCTATATTCTTTCTGAAGGGCAGAGGAAGGCACTTCGTCGATAGTTATGGGCTTATAGTAGGTACGTGCTAAGCTTATAGATTGATTTAACTTATTATTTGATGTGTAGTATTGATTGTGGAATTAATTATATTCGGTAAATGTAGGCAATTCACAAAATGAGCCTTTGAAAGGTTTAGAGGTCTGTAGTGGTTTGTTGCTAACCCAGGGGGCGCGGTTTCTTAGTTTACCTGACGAAAGGTGGCTTGGTGGGCATCGGTGATGTTGGCAGTGGCAGTCTAGATTTCCTTTCAACACTGTTGTGCCGTCTGTTTTGGGAAGATGCTTTTACATTTGCAATTGTAGTTTAGTGATTTAATCTTAAAGCCCCCCCCCCCCCCCCGCATCACACTGAATGTTATAGATCTGTTGGAATTTGTTAAAGTAAACCTGTTAATTAGTTGCCTGATGCATTCCCGATTTTGAACTAGCCGGTAATAAAGCTCTTTTATGTTGCCATATTGTATAAGCAGGAGTGTGTTGAGGAAAGAGAGTTGGAGCTACTACCCATTCTTTTTTAGGGCATTAACATTTTAGTATTGTATTGTATTGACGATTGTATATTATAAACTGTCAAAACAGAGTTTTGCAGTTGTAGCTGTGTGTATCTTTCTCTGAGGTTGTGTGACCTCGGAGAATGAATGATATACTATTTCAAAGGTGGAGAGTTGGAGCTACTACCCATTCTTTTTTAGGGCATTAACATTTTAGTATTGTATTGTATTGATGATTGTATATTATAAACTGTCAAAACAGAGTTCTGCAGTTGTAGCTGTGTGTATCTTTCTCTGAGGTAGTGTGACCTCGGAGAATGAATGATATACTATTTCAGAGGTGTGAGTGTAATTGCTTCTGCTCCCCCACTTAACTAGGGCTATCATTTTGTCTATGCAGGCAAAGACATCACTTGGTTCTTGCCACAACGCCACCTCTGTGAAACAGCAGAACATAAGAAATTCATATTGCATGTCACAGTAACCCTATTTTAAATCTATATTTTCAGTTAATCCCATTTGTAAGGGGAGATGCTTCCCTTTTAAATCCCCACCCAGCTAGTTGTAAAAGGGGGGGGGGGGGATTAAGGGATATGCATGCCTTTGTGTATAAATGAAATTAATGGAAAAGTATACTGTGCAAATATAGTTGATTGGGCTGTGTGTCCTGGAGTTTAAGTCCTGCAATCAGTGTGGTGATTTTATTCGCAAAACAGTTTAGTTCAGAAGTAGGTGCTGTAAAATTACACTAGGAATCCTAACTCAAAAGTAAATGTTTGCAGTATGTTATCTGGTTGTATTTCTTAAATGTCCAGGTTTTCAGTTTAAAATGTAATATTTATACAGACATTCACCACCCTCACCTAAATTCATTTGAGAATAGAATTGGTCATGTCAATTACATGACTTATAGAAAGAAGTACTCATGCTTAAAGATGCACATCTCTAATAGCCATGTCTGTACACTGTGTTTTCCATTAATAATATTTATAATTAACCTTGCCTAGCTTGATCTAAAATAGGAGTGGTGGTATGGGAGCCCCCCCCCCCCCCAACAAGGAAGTTAATGGAAAATACAGTTATTTGATCTGGTTTCAGTGATGTGTAATGTGAACTTCTTACGTTACCTGTAACATAGGTTGTCCGATGATTCTCTGCTGCTCTTCGGTAACCAGTGCCCGAATATCTTCATTGAAATATCTATATAACGCATTGTACAAGTTCAGATGTCTTGCTGTTTTAATTTGAACTTACTGGGTATGTGTAACAAAGTTGAACAAATGTGTTTCAGTAATACCAGTTAAATATGAATACACAACAGTGCATTAGCATGTAGTATTACTGCTTTTCATTATACTTTATGTAACTGGGGGCTGGTTTCTCTGTAATTCTGCACTTTCTTTGCATATCATTAGGGGGAAAAAACAATGTTTCAGTCAGTTAAGGGATACTAGCCTCCTTACTGACAGAAAGTAGCATAACTGGATGCTTTCCTGATAGCTTGGTGTTGAAATACTGTCATGTCTGAAATCAAGATGGGCTAGACTTTCAGGACTATTACTGTCCATATTTGTCTTAAGTAATAGGGGAGTGCAAATATTTGCTTAGCTTGGGAGAAGGGAATAGTAGATTGTGTATACTGGTGAGCACTAAAAGGTCATACTGAGACTGATAAACTTCTGTTATGCTCTTTTTCATATCTCTCACCTACTGGATGCGTTCTGCCTACAGCATTAATTCTGTTTTCCAGTTTACTGTTAAAATCTGCAGCATTTGATATAATATTACTGGTAGTTAGCACGTGGACCACTTCTCTGGAACAAGCTTGGAATTACTACTTTGATGCTTGTGAGAGCAGGAACAGTGAGACGTTGATTCCCCAGCTTTCCCAGAGACTGCCAATCACTGAAAAGCTTTAAAACTGCTTTTTAGCTGACAGCTTGGGATTGGTCATACTGTATCATTCCTCATGAGTGAAGAAACAGAGGCGCATTGATTTCTAGCTGTTTCTGATTAGTGTTTGTAGGACTTTTCTGATTGGTCTGGTTGTTGTTTCAGCAGGAACCTCTTCAGTTTAAATTTCAGGCGCTACTCATTGCATATACCGGAAGAAGACAGACCAGTGCAACATCTGGAATGAAACTACTGATTACCAGAGAGCCTGCAACCAGCTTCTCAGGAGTCACCTTGGAATTATTGTTGCTGTCTTGCTTTTGGTAAGAGAAGGAGAAGAGGACATTGATTTCTAGCTGCAGGCAGCTGCAATGAGACAAGCACTGGCTGCAAACAGGCGGTAACCAATAGGTGAGTCACTACTGTTTCATCCTTGACAACCTCCTGCTTAAGTCTTCCAGTAAAACCAGCTCTTTTCTGTCAAACTTCAGCCACCCAGGGACATATTTCTGTCTATACCTACTCCTGCATATACGTCCAGTGTGAATCAACAACACTGCAAGCCTGTTTCCCTAAGATCCCATAGGCCTGCAGATAGTCACAAGGTCCTTGTTATTGATGACTCCATAGTGAGGCACACTATGGCCACACACTCACTGGACTAGGCAAGGATAAGGTTACAGTAAGTTTTTCTGTTGCAATTAAGGAGACAAGTATAACCTTGTGGTTGCTCAGGTAGGAGTGAATGACCTTCAGCACTTCAGTTTGGATGTGATGCAGAGAAAATCTGAACCTGTGTCTCCAAGGAAGAAAGGTCCATGGTACTAAGCAATCATATACCCTCACCAAGAATGATGCCCTAAATCAAAGTTAAAATATTGGCTTCGGCACTTGCCTAGTTAACTGGTGTCATTCCTGGGGGATCCAGAGTCTGCTTTCTTGGAATAAGTAGTTAATGGACCCTCCTGCACTTCTTGTTTCATGGCATTTACTTACTGGTTAAAGCCTTTGCTGCCCTGTTGATGGAATAACCACTTTGAAGATTCTAATTTGGACATTATCAAAGTAGTGTTGCTTAAGCTAAAAAATTAAAAAAAGCAAAATGTTTGAGTTTGTGGCTTTCATGTACATTTCTATCAATAGAAATTCGATTCCAATGCAGTGGTATCACTTCTTCCTTGCTAGGATTCAATGCTTATCACACACTTGGGTCCATGAGAATCTGCGAGGGTGTATGCAAATTTGTTAGGGAGTTGAGCATTTTGTGTCTAATCATTCATGATACCATACTGGCAGTTGTAGAGCTTTAGGTAGCCATCAATAAAATCACCTACTATGTTTCTTTGCCAGATATTAATCCACTTTTTTGTTCACCTCTGAGCACACTAATTATGCAAGTCGGATTGAAAAGCTCTCCATCAGACCATGACTTTATCTAATGCACTGGCATACCTATACAACTATCAGCAAATATATGCAAAGATTCTTTGAGTTTTAGTAATGCTATTTCTACTTCTCAGATTGTTCCCCTCCCCACCAGGAGTGAAAATCTTCTTGACTTTGTCCTTTTTTTGTACATTTTTTGTTAAGTATTTTTAAGCATAAATGGAAGATAACATTTCGCTTAAGAAAAGAAATACTTAACACAGTATAGGACAAAAAAAAACATTAAATGGTAAACTCATAAAAGAACACTTAAAACTACTATATTTACAAGGGTGCCTACTAACTAATAAAATATATTTAAAAAAAGTTAGTTAGTTATTTAAAGAAGAGCAGTCATTGTTTATTTATGGCTTTGTCCTTTTCAACTTCTCACCTTCCTATGTTACCGCCTTAGTAAAATCCAACTACCTAACAGTAACCTTCTTCCTTAAAACACACTTTTGAACCCCCCCCCCAAAAAAAAAAAGAACTTTCCTTATTTCATAATTAACCTTCCATCACAGATCTTCTTGACAACTTTAAATGGTGTAGTTCTCCAAGTAACACAGTACACAACACTAACATAGTTTCCTCTGAAATGTATTCCCTTATGGAAAGATGCATCAAGGAGTTTGTTCCCATCTGCAGTTAGAATAATGATACATTCAAAAGTAAGCACTTCAGGCTGAATTTACATATAAACAAGCTTTACAACAAAAAGAAATGTCAGGCTGCCTGTAACCCTCTCCTGCATTATAAAAGGGGTTTAAAACTAGTAAGTAAAAGCCTTAGGCAAGGAGTACAAGTCAAGTAAGAACTCAGAATCACTACCAGTTCTGAAATGATCACAAGGCCTTTCCTACATTAGGAAATGTAGAAATGATGTCCATCACTGCACCAAATTGCTTTCTAATGGAATCTCCCACTCTAATCCCAAAGCTGTTAACTAATAAACCTTGTGGACAAATTTAGTGCTAATTTCACATACCCTGCTTATTCATATATTCCCCCTAACTGCCAACCATCCCTCCCCAAATCCTCTTTGACTACTGCACTACTCAAAAATGTCTCTGAAATATGGAAAACAGCTATATTAGTTCCATTACAAAAGGTGTTCTATGACACGCCCCAGAAACTGTAAGCCTATTTGCCTTGCAAGTTTGTTCTGCAAAGTTATGGAGCGCATAATTGCCAGCCTGACTTTTGGTGGCAGAGCTGATTTTAAAACTGTTGACCCAAACTGGTTTGGATTTGTAAAAAATTAGTGTACGTCTGCTAAACCTAGATGATTTCTTTGAAAGGATTACTGAAGCTCAAAACATTGAGTGTAGCCCTTACAGAATATACTGCTTATGACCTCGGCAAAGTCTTTGACACTATTACAAGTGTTCTTTTTTATAGGTAATATCTCACAGATTAACATAAGCCTATATGTAGTCTGCTGGCTAGCCAGTTGGGTCTTCAGCAGAACCCACGCTGTGTATATGGGGGGGGTGTCTCCTCTAGCTAGAGGAGTGTCACAGTAGGGTTCCACAGGGGTCTGGCTTAGTCATGGCCCCTCCACTTACTGTTTAGCATCTACTTTTCACAAATGAAAACAGATGTCAAAAGACTAAAACTAATGTAATTTTGCTGATGGCCACAAACTGGTTGCAGTTGCCATATTCCTCTTGGACCCTCAGAATGTTCATTGTATTGATCACTACTGCAGTAGCTTTAGCTGTATGGGTTATATACTGCCAAGGATATTATAGCTAGTCAAAGCTTCAGGGCACCCTCCTTGTGCCCAGACTGTCACACAGCTCAAATGGAGCTGACTAAAAGACAAGTTTGGGTGACAAGCCCTTCAGAGCTTTACTGCCACTGAAGAATACGTTCCTCTGAAGCTTTTGAGAATCGATAGTCTGCTTGGGCTGTTTCTTTGCTGGACAGTTAAGTTCCTTTTGGGGGGGGGGACTTCCATTTAATAATTTTGCTTATTTATAATTTCCTCTCTAGGAAAGTTATTTTAAAGCTCGGAGTCTGTGTTTTAACAGACTGTCACAAGACTCTACTGCAATTTCATACAGAAGTGCTATTTTTTCCTGTCATTTTAAAAATTGTTTAAAGTAACTAAAACATTTTTTTGTGTTAAGATTATGTTGAAAACACTTTGCCAGTCCCACTAAGTAAAATAACATGCTTGGGGGGGCTGTTGTTCCTGAGGTTGGTCCATCATCTAGCCACAAAAGGAAAAAGTTACGTAAACAGCCTTTGCCAGTCCCACTAAGTAAAATAACATGCTTGGGGGGGCTGTTGTTCCTGAGGTTGGTCCATCATCTAGCCACAAAAGGAAAAAGTTACGTAAACAGCCTTTGCCCCACAGCAGGCTAGTAGTTTGCCTCAATCGTAGGTGGGTGATTCTACTGTGGCCATTTGTTGTATCTCAGACCACTCATCTTTTATCCCATTTTCCTCTGGTGTAACACCTACAGCTGTTGTGGACCTGGGTTAGCCATGTACTCTGTAGCTGTTGGGGTCCCCTCAGTGGGCAAGAAAAAGGCACTTTTGCCAGTCCTGGGAGGGGGAAGTGAAGGCGTCCCTGTTTTGTCAGGATCTTATGCCATCCGTAGGGAGGCTGCTGCTGAAACTAAAAACACTATTGGCCCCATTTTTCTTGTCAACAGAAACAGAAAACTAAGCCTGTATCAACTCCTCCTCAAATTTCCTTAAGACACGAATAGATTGCTTGGTCTGGCTCAGGGTTTAATTCAGGCTATTGATCCTTCTTGTCAGGTAGTTTCTGGTAAAAGAAAAATGAATACTTTCTTTCCTGAAGCTATTCAAGATTCTGAATCTGGACAAGAGGATGAAGGGACAGCAACAGAGTCTTCCTCCAATTTCTGATCAGACTAAGAGGAGAGTTCAGTTTCTGATTCTCTCTCTGGGGGGTTTTCTTTCTCAGAAACTGTTTCTAGAATGTGCCAGTGTTTTCAGTGTGAGCACACCATGGTTTCTCAGTCCCTCTAACTACTATGACCTGTTACAGAAGGAATTTCCAGAACCTGCACCAGTTTCTCCAGTTATGTTTGCCTTGGAAGAAGCGTGTGTGGTATTGCCTGCAGTTTTCCTTGCGGTAAGCCAGCTGCTCTTAAAAAGGCAGATAGGATGTGTAACGTTCCTCGGTCTCTTATGTTTTTATATATTCTTCCCAATCATCACCCAGCAGTTATAGCTTTAATCATTCTGCTACTAAACACTTGGTTAATTCCAGTCCTACTATTTCTGATAAGGACGGGAATATTGTTGATAAGAATGCTTTTGCAACTTTGATTTTCAGAGCTTTGAGTCGTCACACTCGTATGCTAAGATTTGTCTTTGATTTGTGAATGTATGGGGAATGTTGTGTCTCCAGTTTCTTTTTGTGAAGAACTTTAAATTAATTTCTTCTTTTATTCAAGACACTGCTCATTGCATACAGTGTATATACAATTTTGTTGATACTTAAAGGGCTATGGCCACTGGTACTGTTTTGAAAAGGTTTGCATGACTGCATTTTCAGAACCCTCCCAGATGATAAAAAAAAAAAAAAAAAGAGATTTTAAAATTTCATTTGGACAGAGATTTAGTTTTTGGCACTTCTCCTTCAGAGGTGATCAAAAATGTGATGAAAGGAATATGTTGATACAGGGAATCTCATACATTTGCAGCCCTCCTTTTTTTTTTTTTTCCAAGGTATTCTGTAACTCCTTACCCAGTTTTGGTAAACAAAATAAAACAGTCTCAACAAAATGCAGGTAAACATATGTTTAAGAAGAAAGGGTAGTGGGGTTCCAAGAATTCTGGAAACTCCCCAATCCAAGGACAGTCTAGTAAGTCAGAATGACTATTTAAGAGACCCCCCCACCCCACCTGGCACCCCTTTTTGTCTTCCAAAAAGCCTGATTCTTGAGATATATATATATACATGTATTTATTTATTTATATATATATATATATATATATATATATATATATATATATATATATATATATATTTATTTATTTTTTTGAAACTGATAGTTTCAGACAAATGGATTATGAAGGTCATTCATCAAGGTTACAGATGGCAGTGGGAGGAAATGCTTCCTTTCCAGGGGGTAGTTCCTCATTCCCCAGACCAGACTGTGCATCTGGTCTTCATCACATGCTGTCCCAGGGAGTGATAGAACCAGTTCTCCCTTCCCGGGTGGGAAGGAGGTTTTATTCGGAGATGTTTTCAGTGTCAAAGAAAGAAAATGCTTGGAGACCTGTTATGGATCCTTCTTTCAAACAACTGTTTGTGATAATGCCCAAATTCAGAATGATTTCCTTTCACAACGTGTTACCCTTTCTCCCTAATTCAAGTTTCCTGATAAGCATTTCTTGAATCTAGTGTTATCATCACATCCCTATTAATCCAGATTTCAGGCATTTCTAAGGTTGTGTGTCTGGATCACATTATCAGTTCTGTGCCTTATCCTTTGCACTGTCCACTGCACCAAGACTGTTCTCGGTGTCGGTGTCTAGCTCCAGTTATAGCTCATTGCAGGCTATAGGGTTTCCATATTTTACCAAATGTAGATGACTTGCTTACCTTTGCAGAATGTTTTTCAAAGAGTCGGGAATCTCTCTGTTGGAGAGATCTCCTACAAACAATCTAGGATTTTAAGAGAACATTTTAGAAGTCTTTCTTGACCTTATCACAGGATTGTGTTTCTGAGACGTCAACTAGACACTACAGTTAAGAGTTTTTATTCCACAGGAATAAAATAGATCCGTATGTAGTTCTGTTTTTAGGATTTTCCATTCAGACTTCACCCATTGTGAGGAATACCTCTGGGTTTTGGGTCTCCTGGCATCTATAATTCTCATGATACCCCTAGCAAGACTCCAAATGAGAAAGATACTGTGGTATCTGAAGTTTCTTTTGTCTAGCATCAACACAACCTTTGTCTTTTCAAATCGCACTACTGAGGCTTGTCAGAAGACAAATCACTTGGTGGAGACGATATCTTTAAATCCAGGTCTCCCCTTCCCCCTGCATATCGTAATGCAGTTAGTCATCACAGACGCCTCAAACTTAGCTTGAGGAGCGGTTCAAGAAGGGATAAAATTGCAAGGTGTGTGGGACATAAGGGGCAGTCGCAAGCACATAAATAAAAGATGCTTGCCCAGATCAAGGTACTCGTCTTTCTGAACCTTCTTTGGTCCCTGGGATCTCCTCAAGTGGTTGCAGACAGTACCACAGTTTTATGGTACATTGTAAGCAAGGGGAAACCAGATCAACCTCCACTTTGCAGATTAGAAATGCTAGCTTGGGACTTGGCACCATAGCACAGTCTTGCTCTACAGACATCCTACATTCCATCAGAACAAAACTGCATGGCAGGCAGGCTGAGCAGGACCAGGGCAGACACTCATGAATGGAAAGTAGATCAGAGGGTATTCCACGATTTGATCCATCTGTGGGTAGTGCCTCAAGTAGATCTCTTTGCCTTCTCTCTGAACTGGCAAAATTCTGTTTCAGGACTCCATGCAAGAAGGCCTGGAAGGCAGATTCCTTATCTTTTCCTTGGACAGGAATGTTCCTGTATGCTTTTTCAACTCTTTCCGCTGATATCCCCCAAAGTCATTGTGGTGGCTCCCATCTGACTCCGCAATCGTGGTTCTTCCTTCTTTTGGAAGTGGCCAGGGGCAATTACCACAAGCTTTCTCACAGACTGGATCTGCGTACACAAGAACAAGGATGTTTGATACATCCCAGCACCAATTGGCTTCAGTTGATTGCCCGAACGATAGGGTCTTAATTCCTTTTAGGCACCTGTTTACTTGGGATGTGTAGCCCATACTAATGGAGGCAAGAAAATCTGCTTCTAGAATGTCGTATTAGCAATTGGAAAAGGTTTTCTAGTTGGTGCCAACAACATAACCAACACCCATTCAGGTCTAGTTGTTCTCTGGTTTACAATGTTTGTGTGCATTGCTATACTATGGTCTTTCTTACTACTGTCAAGGTTCATTTATTGGGCATTTCAGCATGTCTGCCCATGGATCCTTCTGTTTCAATGCAGTTTCATGTGAAAATGTTTATGAAGGAGGTTTTGCATAAGAGGCCTCTAGGAAAACCAGTGGCCCCTTCTTGGGATCTTAGTTTATGTTTTAGTGTTAACAGAGTTTACTTTAAGCCAAACTATCCCAACTCCTGTTTTTTTTTCCTGAACCCCAAAATGAGGGAGAAAGGATACTCCATACCCTGTATGTCCACATGCAACTCTAGTACTATCTTTACAGAACTAAATCTTTCAGATCTTTGGATCAATAGCTCATTTCTTGTGAAGGTAAGAAAGGACAATCTCTGTCAAAACAGACTTATTTCCACATAGTTGTCTAAGGTTATTGTCTTTTGTAATACGTGTTCCAGGCAGGGTCAAGACCTACTCTACCAGGGCTTAGCTTTATATATGGCTTTTTGGAAATGATTAGATTCCAGAAGTCTTCTAGAAGCAGTTTGATTCTCTATACATACATTCACAAAGCAGTGCAAGCTTGATTTCTTCTCTTGGTCTAGATCAAGGACCATTCACCAAGGGCTCTTGTGCTCTCCTTCCACCTTCCAAATATAGTAAGCTAGGGTAATCTACCCATGTAGTCAAAGCTACTGCAGTAGTGATCAGTATGATGAACATAGTACAGTTGTGGAAGTAAACTTGCCACAACAATATATTTTTTTATCACTGCTGCAGCAGCCATTCCCTCCCTCCATCCTCCTTGTGTTTTGGTATGTTTATGTGAGGTTGTGGTTATTTGTTGCTGTCCCTAACATTTACTTTCAGGGCTCAAGTCACCCTGTCTCTGCTGGCAGGAAAGCTCTGAAGGGCTTCATGCCCAAACTTGTCTTTTAGTCAATGCAGCTTGAGCTGCCTTACAGTTTGGGTGTGTGGAAGATTCTCTGAATCCTTGGAAGCTGGCCAGCTGTTCTATTCTTGGCAGGATATAACTTGTATACCTATGGCCACTTGAGCACTGATCATTTGAACATCTAATGGTAAGTTTACTTGCACATCTGTCCTTTTTGCTGCCAGATAAATGTTATATAACTTCCTTGTAAGAATTTCATGTCCTTCATATTAAGGTGGGTTTGTTTTTAATAGTTGCTTTTCAGAAGATTTGTTTATGCATTTGCATTTGTCTCACTTTACTGGGGTCGTGTGACGAAGTGAGGTATTGCCGCCTGTGCCAGGATGAATAGGGCAGTGCATGTGTGACATATGCTAGCATAATTAGCTTGAGTTCTGTAAATAATTTTGTGTCATTTGACTATTACACTGACTTGTACAGATGCTTGTGATAAAAATGTATCAACAGTGTTGTTATAACCGATTGATTAAATATTTATGTTTAAACAAAGAATTCTGGAAGGGAAAAGTAGAAGTTTTTGAAATTGTTCTATAATTTTCAATTTCTGCAACATTTCTTGAAAAGCTCTGAGTATGTACTGTACTAGAGTCAGGTGATCAAATGTGTTGTCTCTATGACCAGCACTGAGAGGATGGAGCTTTCATAACAGTTTTTCCTTTGGAACCTGTTATAAAGATCTATGACAGTTATCTCAGTTGGTTAGTTGAATTCAGATCAGTGTAAATTGGAGGTTCACCACCACCTTGCCTAGTAGAAGTAAGCATTTCATCTTCCCTTGCTGAATTAAGTTAGCTAGGGAACAGTTATTCTTTAGACAGTCTAGAAATAACAGTGAGATTAGCAAGTATTGTTTTTCTGCATTTGCTTGAGTCTGTCCAATTGTGTTATTTTTCTCCTGCAATTGAAACTCTGTTTATTGCACTTGGATATTTAATATTCTCATGTTTTCTATCTTATTATTTTTTATTAAATATCTTTATACTTTTCATTGTAGCTGGTCTTTTAGAGATTACTTTTAACATCTTGAGAGTACTTGTGCTTATTTTAGTGATGCATTGGCTACCCCGAAAAGCCTTGCTGCTTGGGTTACACTCTGCCATTTTTATTGGCATTGATTTTACTCAGTATAATTTGATACCCTTGTAAAAGAGCCCGATAGTGACTTGACTGGTGGCAGCGTAGCTACCTCATTGTCTGGATGGAAAGGGGTGAAGCTATTAAATCTGCGCCAGCCTTTCCCAGGTGTGTGTGTGTGAGAAAATCAAATACTCATGTGGGTGTGTCACTTACTTGAAACTGGGACACAGCGCTCCAAAGTCAGCCTTGTTTGGGATCTGGAGAGAGAGACCCTAGTTTTGCAGGTCTGGGGCATGTTCCTAGGGGAAGTTGTGCTTAATGCAGAGAGCTGCATTTGAAAATGCTGTGTAAATCCATTCCTAGTTTAGTGACCATCTCTCAGTGGTGAGGATTGAGGCTCCTTGATTACTTGCCCAGGGTAAAGAAAGGAAGTCACAAGTCCATCACTCTTGTCTTTTATAAATGTTTCTTCTACATTTATTCTGCACTGCAAGGCTTGTTTCTGTGGCATTGAACCAGGAAGGAATGTATCTGGTAGAACTACAGATCTCAGCATTATTTTGTAAAATGTAGTTATATATAGCGTCTTCTGTGTGGAGACATGCGTGAATGGGCGTACCTTCATTGAAGGTTGTGCGTCAGGGCCGGCAACTCGGCACGGAAGTCTAATGCCACTCATTAGTGGACCGGAGTTCCGCTGTGGCGACCCCTAACCGGGAAAAGCCGAAAAACACAACAACAGCAGCATATAGCTCATATGGATCTCTTTCATGAGAGTAAAAGCCACAGTAACATATGTTACAAGTTATTAGAGGATTCATGAAATGTTTGTTTGTAGGACTGAAATTTTCTGTGTATTTTGTTTTCTGTGCCATTAAGCATGTTACATAGAACACAATCAGACTAGCATGCACAGTGAATTTTTATTTTATTTTTTAAAGGCATTATATGATTTTTTTTTTTTTTTTTTTTTATCCGCTCACAGCCAAGAGTAGTCAGCCTCATACAACCCCTAAATGATATAAGTTTTGAGACCCTTTTGCAGATTGTGTGTGAGTTTGTTGAAAGTTCACTTCCACGAACCTTTCTTAATCAACCCGAAACCACCAAACATTCAGTTCCTCGAATGTTCATATCGAAAAAAGTTCACCAGGAAAGGAAGCACTTGGCCAACACTACACCAGAACACACACCGCAGTATGTCAAACCCCCTCACACCCCCCAACTATATATGCCAACTTCGAGATCGCAGTACAGTGGGGAAATGGCAAATTTGTGCTGTTGCCCAACTGCTTCCTTTCTGTACTTAAATGTTTCACGGATGTGAAAGTTCGCAGAACTGACCATTTGATGAAGAAAGGTTTGCGGAAGTGATCCTTCAGTAAATTGATATAGACCCATATGTATATGGGTATTGTACTTCTGAGGTGCTGTGCTTTGCTTTGGATTACATATTAAATTGTGGACAAGTTGCCTGAATTGGTGGTAGGTTAGGTGGACAATAAAAATCTCATGACACAAACTGAAAAAATAATGGGAGAATATCTCTAGCTTCCTGCCAAAGTGACAACTGGTCAGTATGAATGCCATCCTTGGTCTCTCTTGAAAATAGGACATGAGACTAGTGGGGCTAATGTGGTCAGAGTACGTACATGAATCTGTAGCAAACAGTGTCTAGGTAGTCTTTCAGATAACAAAGAATATGCCTGTTTGAATTATGTAGTTTCATTTTTTCACAACAGATGAAGTTAATTAGTATCATTCCCAGCTTGCTTTGTTGTTGAACTTGCACAACTTTTGTATTCTGAATAGAACTGTGAAGTTTATGGATCCTTACAGTCTCTGTATTTGCAAATGCCATAAATTTGAATTATAGTGAGTAAAACCAGAACTGATAAATTCAAGCTGACAACCTGATTAAAGGAGACCATCTGGATGTGTAGAGCCATTGCAAAAGATTTAATTGCAATACTGGATGTGAAAATGTTAAATTACATTTGCTTTCAGTATGCTTTCTCTCGTACTGTGTGCCTTCATTTTGTCGAGTTATGAAGCTTTATTAGATCCTTTGTGTACTTTAGAGCTTTTCTGGTATAAACAGTATGGATGTTTAAATGTAAAAGATTTGTTCCACTTTTTCTGCTACTTCATTTGGGATATATGTCATAAATGCTTCACATTTCCAATAAGAATTTTCAGTTTTACATGTGAAGTAAGACATGTCACATTAGTTTCTAATGAGGTTTTTATTCCCCACCCCCCCATTGCCTTCAGTAAGTAAATATACTAGCTCTGAGCTTGCTTGACAAGTCGAGTAAATGGAATGATTGGTTGTGTAAAGTCAGATATTCTCATTATTCCAGTGTAGTGAATACAGCCCAGGAGGTGAAGTCTCACTGCAGAAATGTTTCTTTATTGTATTAATGATAGTTTATAGTTTTTGATAATTTTGTGGTATGTATTCAAGTGTTCATTTTTCATAAATTTAACAATTTGTGTATATCTTTGTGGATTCCTTTTAATTTTGCTGCTTTAAGGTTCAGATGTTACCAAATTGAATTTGGCAATGGGAGACCGTATGTAGACTATCTCTGCAATTCTCTGGCTTTTGTCTCCAAACTTGATACAGTACTTTTCAGAACGTGGACTAAACATGCATCATTATACAAGAATGTAAAACCTTATGCTTCAAAAACTTGTTGTTTGGTTAAATGTTTTGTTCTTAAATGATTTGTTTGAGGAAACAATTCCATATCCCAATTCTTGGGGATGTCCTGGTGCAAAGCAGAGTAAAGAAGCGAGTAAGCCTTTCCCTTTCCTTTGTTAATTTGATGTATTTCCCTTTTTATTAAGCTACTTTTGAATTACCTATTGTCTTTTTTAGTTTATCTTTAGGTTTATTTTACAGCTGGTAGACTTTAGGATTTTTTTTGTTGTTTTTTATTTTTGTTGATTTATATTTGTGGTCCACTTTTTGTTTGATCAGATTATGGGATCTTGAATATTGTTGTGCAGTGATTAAGATTTGTAGGTTTTGCAGATAAAATTTAGGCAGAGAAGGGGAGAAACTTTCAGATGACATAATTTTTTTTCTTGCTGTTGTTAAGCTGTTTGTTGCCTTTTGATTTGAGTTGAACTTTTAAATTAGTTTTATAAAAACTTATAAATTTGTTGGTTTGCTTTATAGCTACTTAGAGCTATATAATAACTTGGTGTTTTACAGTATGCTGACTTACAGCTGTTTTTTATCACCTGTTGTTTTGCATTGGGACCTTGCCAAATTGATCATTTTGCAGTAATTTACAATTGTAATTTGTTGTCTGATTTGTAGTTGCGCATTTGGAAGTACAGGGCATTATCTAAGTATACAAGACTTTTATTGTTGAAGTAACCCATTAAAGTTTAATTTGTAGAATTGGGATCTTCTGTATTAGTTTTTTTTTCATTTAGAATTTACAAAATTGGTTTCATTTTTATTTTTATCCTTAAACTTCTGGTGAGAGGCTTAAGAAAGTAAAACAAAACACATACTTGTATGTGTCTGATAATGAACAGAATTGGGTATTAATTGACTACTTCTAAAATACATGGATTAGCCTCCAACTAAACTTGTGAGAACGCACCTTCCAATTCTTCTTGGGCAAGATAAATTAGCGATTTTAAATTCATCTGTTACTATTGCTTTTATTTTCATTTTCACCTGACTGGAGTTTGCATACAGGTCACAAGAGGTATGTTGGAGTTGAGAAATGCCTCTTACTAGTGTACCTAATAAATTGATACAAAGAAAAGAACGTGAAGAATCCAAGAGTGGGACAGCATTAAAGGAAAAGTGCAGGTTGGTCAAGAAGAGTGAAGGAGAAATGAGTGATGTCAATATGTGAGGCAGCATTTTGTCTCCGGGAGGTTTGGTAGGCAAAGAATGTACCGTCTGTAAGTGAATGGGGAAATATCAATGGATAGTATGGATATTACAGATGGTAGTATTGATTTGTAAGGTAAGTAAAGGAAGAGTATTACTGGACAGAAAGAAGCTAGTAGGTAGTGTGGGTTGGGAAAATAAGCAATTGTGGTAGAGAGTAAGTTGAAAGGAGAACATAGGAGATGCATCTGTGAGCTATGACAAAGAAGAAATCCATAAAGGAGTCACACTGGTTCAGGCAATAGTTACAATTTATGAAGGGGAAACCGAGTTGGAGGTGGCAGTGCAGAAACCAGCAAAACTAGAAGAACAGGAGAAGAGGGGGGCAGGCAGTCATATAGCAGAAGCGGAGGTTGAAAGGGACAGAACAGCAGGAGGGGCTTGTTGGAAGAGTTCATGAAGGGATCGGATATATCACAGTATGTGAAGCAGCCAGCACAGGCAGTGGGGAGGACAGATAGGTGAAGCAGGAGCAAAGCAAAGGGCAGAAAATAAGGGGTTGGGAGATGGTCATGTTTGATTTGTAGATTCAGTCAGAGTTGTAAAGTCTTCGTAAGGGTGACAGCCGAGGTCAAACTGGTAATAGAATAATTATTCTTGGGGCTCACACTTCGCAAGACATTAGAGGAAGTGACACAAGGTAGTCACTAAGTGCATGGACTAATTTTGAGTGCATGTTGGCACCAGTGACCTGTCAGTACAAGCAGAGCCAGGGATGTGGAAAAATGTCTGTGCTGGGGGCAAAGCCAGGGATGTGGAAGAGATGTCTGTGTTGGGGGTAGGGAGGCAGCATTTCAGAAGTAGTATCTTGGCTTGTTGGCAGCATAATGAGAAGGAGAAGATTAGAGTGTGTAATGCCTGGCTGCTGCAGTGAGCAGTTGAGAGCTTGGGACTGGAAGGAGGATTGGGGTGACTTGCCAAAAAGGTCAGTCAGCTCTGTGCCTGGGACAGACTCCATCATAGCCCAGAAGGGACAGCAGTGCTTAGAGCAGGGATAGGAAGGTACGTTTGAATGGCTATGCTTTTAAACTGAAACAAAGAGAGGGACATTAAATAGAGGCAGACGAAGGAGATTTCTACTGTGGCAGTAGAACAAAATTAAAAACTGACAGCAGAGGAGCAAACAGCATTGATTCAGACATAGCTGGGCATTAATTTGCAGACACTGCGCACACTTTTGTGAAAGGGTGGACATTATATCACAAAGATATGAGCCAGAAGCAAGAAAGATTGGAACTTGAAGGTTCATGAGTATATATTTCTTAGAAATAACAGAGAGGAGAGATGCAGAGGTGACCTGTTTAAAGGTGGGCATCCAATATTAGGTCAAAGAAGCAGAAAAAAAAAAAACAGTCTGGGAAAAGCATGGAAGGGGGTAGGATTGGAACCTTTTTTCTTAAATTCCATTGTATAACAAAATAATAAGAATGATAATCATAATAATAGTGTGTGTGTGTGTGTGTGTGTGTGTGTGTGTGTGTGTGTGTGGGCGTATCAGGATTTACCCATAGTTGGCTTTGTTTAATCACTCTAGCTTCTCCCTTGTGAGCAAACTACACTAATTGTGGGTAAATCCTGATATAACCACACAGTCGTGGATTATTGCATAATTATAAGTGATTCTGCGAGTTGTAAACTTTTTTTTTTTTAATATTTCCTAGCATCTTTTAAATGGACCTTCGTAAATCATGTCTGCTCATTTTTCATGAGAATGTCCATTGTGTAGCAGCAAGTCTTGTGACTTGCAAGGCGGTGCTGAAAGGTTGTAAGCCCAACCAAGAAGGGGAATGGCGTGGAGCCATGAAACTTAGTATTCAACATATTCTCCCCAAAGTTCAACACACTTGGCACATGGTGTCTGAAGTTTCTGTAACCCTGCCAAAAAGTCTGAAGTTTGTTCACTGACATACTGCTCCGTTGCTACAATCACTTCCGAATCACTTAAAAATTGCCACCCTTTTAAAGTCTTTTTACGGTTGAGAAACAGGAAGTAGTCAGATGGAGCAAGATCTGGTGAATAGGGTGGATGGTCTATGCACTCAAACCCCAGTTTCATCAAAACATCCATCATTTTCCCAGCCTTGGGAACAGGTGCATTGTCTTGCAAAAAGAAAACCCCTTTCTGCAGCTTCTCTCTCCTTTTTTCTTTCAATGTCTCCTTTAATCGGCACAGCAAATTACAGTACTTTGGCTCCCTGGAAGATGGTCACCACAACACCTTCCTGATCCCAAAGAACTATGGCCACAACCTTTCCTGCTGACTTTTTGGTCATGAACCTCTTTGGCCTTGGTGAACCTGAGTGCCACCATTGCATGGGCTGTTGTTTTGTCTCAGGATCATAGTGGTGTAACTATGTTTAGTTAACAGTAACTAGTTGTTCCAAAAAGTTGGAACAGTCTTGACAAAAATGCTGCAAAATCAACTTGGAAGTGTCCACTCAACATCTTTTCTTGTCTGCATTCAAACCTTTAGACACCCACTTGGCTGACTGCTTCTGCATACCTTGCTGCTCATGGATTATAAACCCAACACATTCCCTGAATATCTGTAGTGTCTCAGCAAATGTTTAAACTGATATTTGCTGATCTACCATCAGGTCATGGACATGGTCAACCATTTCAGCAGTTGACACCGTTTTGAGGCCTCCCAGATCTTGTTGCATCTTTGGGCTCAATCTCCACGCTGAAAGTTTGCACACTACTTCTTAACAGATGAGTAAGAAGGGCACTTGTCGCTCAATGTTTGCATCATACATTCATGAATTTCCTTTGAAGTTTTCTTCTGCAGGAATAGGAACTTCATGACCACTCATTGTTCCACACTTGAATTCCATAATTTTGACATGGTTCAGTCTATCTGAAACAGTGAAAAAACACAGCATTATGATTCTGCAAACTGGCACTTTACAAGATGAAAGAACCCTCATTTTAGCTACAGAGGCAACATAACTCTCAATTTAGAAAGCTGGTCGGGCTTAAAACTTTTCAGCACCCAGTTAAACCTTGAGAATCTTGGGAAGAGATGTAAGAAGGGGATGTATTTATGAGAGAAAGTCATTTGTGAGTCCATGTAATTGTATATTTCCACTATTCCTGGACTTTTGCTTCATTTCCTGTATTTATATGAATTGTCAGCTGTGTCATTTAGGTAAGCTTCTCATTTGTCATGGTTAGGATAACCTAGCTCTTGTATGCATTTAGAAGTCCAATAGGTGTGAATTGGGAGAAGCCAGTGGTACCTCATTGTATGTGATGTCTTTCTCAGGGGATCAGTGGAATGTAATTTACGTAGGTGCTTCCTTAATCTGTTGGTGTATGGTTAGTTTGATTTTTCCATTTGTTTGTTATAAAAAGGATTTGATAGTGAGGCTCAAGTTGGAAGTGACTTGTCAGGAACTGACAGAAGTTTTTATGTGATTTTTACAGATGGTGACAGAAATTATATGCATAAACCATCTTTTGTTTAAATAAAAACTCAAGTGATACTAAGCCCACTGAACCACTCAGAAATTGGTGTAAATCTGAAAGCTTGTTTACCTATTTTTGTCCTTCAGTTTTTAGATATAGCTGAGCTGTCTTTTGGATATTTGGGTTGATTAGAGTGGTATTTGAAAGCCTAACAAGTTATGTTCTTCATATTGAACACTGCTGGTGTAGCCTTAGCTGTGTGGGTTATATCCTGCCAAGGATGTAATACCAAGGAACACCTGACCAAATTCCAAAGCTTCAGGGTACTTTCCACATGCCCAACTATCATGCAGCTCAACTTGAGCTGACAAATTAGGGAGTGAAGTCCTTCAGGGCTGTACTGCTGCTAAACAGTACGCACCTTTGAGGTTTTCGAGGATCAACAGTCTGCTTGTGCTTTCCTTAGTTGGGCAGGTAAGTTCCCTTTGGGGAAAAAAACTTCCATTTTCTTATTTTTTTACTGATGTTTTATTGCTTTCCTGTTCAGTAAAGTTATTTTATAGCTTAAAGCGTTGTGTTTTTAATGGATTGTGTCTCAACTGTATGTAGTTTTAAAACAGAGTACTTGTTTCTTTCAGTTTAAAAGTAGTGCTTTTTAACTGAAACTCAATTTCTCCCCAGAAAATATTTTTTATCTTAATGTTGTGGGGCTGTCATAGCATTTAAAAGTGCTTTTTACTGACTTTTGGTAGAAAAAACATAGTTTTGTGGGCTGGTAGTTTTTACTGGTATTGTTACTTTTTTTCCCCAGGACAGGAGGCACCATTTTCAGCCTGACCATGGAACAGACTACTGGTCCCATGGTCAATCTCTTTCTTCCAGCCACAAAAAAGAAAAAAATTAAGGAAACAGCCTTTGCCACCACAGCAGGCTAGCAGTTTGCCTCAGCCATGGGTGGGTGACTCTGCTAGATACATTTGTTGACCCTCAGGCCACTCCACTTTTACTTTGGATCCCTGTGGTGTATCGCCTAAAGCCACTATGGACTGGAGGTTAGCTACATCCTCTGCAGCTGTTGGGGTCCCCCTAAGTGGGCAAGGGTACCCCACTCTTGTCAGCCCTAGTAGAGGGAACAGGGGAGGTGTCCCTGTTTTTTCAGAATGCTGTGAAAACCCCTGGGGAAGCAGTGGCTGCCATTAGTAACATGGTTAGCTCCATTTTTCCTGTTGAAAAACAGAAAAATCAAGTGTGTATCTAGTCCTTAAATTTCCTTGGACAGGTTGGATAGGAGTAGTTTACTGGTTTTGGCACAGGGTTTGATTCAGGCTGTTGATCCTTCTTGTAGAGTAGCTTCTGTTAAAAGAAAGAGGGATGCCTCCTTTCCTGAAGAGATTCAAGATTCTGAATCTGAACAGGAACATGCAGGGATGGATTCAGTGTTTTGTCCTCTGATTTCTGATTCAGACTAAGGAGAGCTCACTTTGATTCTCCCTGTGGGGGGGGGCTCTTTCTCTGAGACTATTGCTAGAGTGTCCCAGTGTTTTCAGTGGGAGAACACAGAGGTTTTTCAGTCCTTCATAAATACTGTGAGTTGTTACCGAAGGATTTTCTAGAACCTACATCCATTCCTCCTTTCCGGTCTGCTTTAGAGGATGTGTGCCTTACTGCCTACAATTTTTCCTGATAGTTGGCCATTTGTCCCTAAAGAGGCAGATAGGATGTACAAAGTTTCTCAGTCTTAAGTTTGTGTACACTATTCCTAAACCTGACCCAGAAGCTATAGCTTTAGTTGACTCTGCTGCTAAGTACTTAATCCTGCTGTTTGTAATAAGGATGGGAAAATTATTGACAGGTATGGGGAAAAGTGTATACTTTAACATATGAGCCTGACCGTTTATAATTCTGAAAGTCAAAGTTTATCCTCACATATTGTAAAACTATGAGGAATATTTTATCTGCAGTTTCTTGTTGTGAAGAAAAATCTGCTCTAAATAACTTAAGATCTGAAGTAGGAACTTCATTTGTCAGCAACCTTTGGGATACGGATCCGATCTCGGATCCGAGCCGGCAACTTCTATCATAGCATAGATCCGAGCTCCTAGCTCCTCCCCTTACCCATAATCCCCTGCCTACCCTAACTGACCTCAGATCTAGTTTGCCGCTCTTCAAGTAACAGCTAGATTCCAGAGGTCTTGGCGTTTTTGTGAGGAAAAAAGTTTTTCTTTCTTCTTTTCTGATTGAGTGATTGTGTGTGCATGGTAGGTTTACCCTTAACACTAAACTTATTATTTTTTAGCTTTTCAGCTTAAATTTAATATAAAATAGTTCTCCCTCCCCCGCTGGTCGTAGCGTGTGTGTGTGTGACTTGAGTGTTAGGGGCCTAGTGAGTGTGCTTTACTTTAGTAATGTTGGAGGCCCCTAAAGCCATTTTTTCGAAATGCACCGAGTGTGGTCCCAAGCTTTCACCGGCTGATGGCCACACTCGGTGCATTAGGTGCCTTGGGGTTGAGCACCTCTCTTCGGGTTGCGCGATTTGCGCGGCGTTCAACCCCAGGGCACTCAAAGTTCGAAGGTCGAAGCTAGTTCTGGCGGGCCTTTTACCCCCAGACTCTGCTTCGGCCTCCGGTACTTCGGTGCCCGCTACCCCCCGGTAGCGGTCACTCCTGCCTCCCTCCGACCGGGACTCAACCTCCCGCTTCGGCTCCGGAGGATAGGGAGTCCAGGAAAGAGAAGCGGCGGGAGAAGCACCTTAAGCGGCGGGCCGAGGACTCTTCATCGGCCCCGCCCGCCAAGAGGGCTTCTCCGTCCAGGTCTTCTCGATCTCCTCCTCCTCGGATCCGATCCCCTTGTTTCTCCCCAGGACCCAAGGAGGAGGTGATCCGGTCCCCTTCAAGGTCATCGAGGCGGCACTCCAGGTCTGCCTCGGTGGCCTCTTCGAGGTCCACTTTTAGCATGTCAGATGCGGACATGGACCGGATGAGGAGATTCATCCAGGCCCAGATGCAGATGGGAGTGCTCTTGCCCCCCCCTCTGGGGGGGAGCTTGACCCCTTTTTTCACCCATATTGCCCCTTCTCCGACCCACATTCCGGGTTCGGAGCGCTCTGAGCTGAGCCATGTTGGATCCGGGGGTAGGTCTGAGCCGACCATGCTGGGCACGTCGGCTTCGGCTCCCTCGAGTTTGTCGGACCCGACCTCTCGGAGCCGTGGGCCGAGCTTCAGATCCGAGGGATTTGGTGTGCTTTCGGCTCCATCCCGGTCAGAGCACACTGGTCCTTCGGATACGACGTTCTCGGCGCCGGGTCCGATCCCCGCTTCGGATCAGAGTGGGAGTCGGATCTCGGATCCGTCAGAGAGCGGCTCCCCCTCTGCTTTCGCTGCGGTGGAGAGGGCACTGTCGAGTGCTTCCAGGCCTCCGGTCTTGGCTTCGGCTACCTCCCGCACTCCTTCTCATCTGGTCCTGGCTCCCCTCATCCGGCCCTCGGGGCAGCCTGCCTCAGCACCTCTAGGAGTTCCAATGGAACAAGATACAGTCCGTGAGGACTCCTCGGACAGCCCCCCCCCGAGGAGACTCCTCACAAGGCAAAGTGCAAAAGGAGGCACATAGACTCCCCTGAGAGTCTCACCGAAGATACGGACTTGGATGAAGGGGAAGGCTCCCCTAGATCACCCCCCGAGGATGTCTCCTTTGGAGACATCATGGAAATGCTCAAAATCAGGGGTGGGTGGTCTGCCCCTAAGGCTTCCTCTGAGTCCGTATTCCTTGAGGCGTTTGAGGCAGGACCATCTACCTCTTGGTTGTCCCCTCCACCCGACCCCCTGGTGGATCTCGTATCCTCTAGGGCTTGGAAGGAACCAAACACCGTAGAGTCAATCCCCAAGCGTCCGGACAAAATTTTGAGCCCCCCTGCAGAGAGATCACACTGGAGCAGAGGTCCCCCTGTGAATGCCATGTTGGTGGCTGCAGCCACCAAGAAAGAGTTGGCTCAGGAGAGCCCCACGGTTCATCCTCCAAGCAAGGAGTCTCGCGCGATGGACCGTCTTGGGAAGCGGGCCTTCAGTTCAGCGACCTTCTCTGAGGGCCTTGAACTACATGGCACACGTTATTTGGATGCAGAGGGATCTAATTAAGGAATACGCTGCTCCCCCCCCCCCCAGGGTCCATGTCGGAGGGAGACCAGGATCTGTACTCCTCCCGAATGGCCACCCTCCACTCTATCTCTAACACCTCTATGCAGCTGTTGTCTCATGCTACGGAGGGAGCCGCTAGAGCAGGTGGAGTCGGGCTTGTCATGAGGAGACAGGCCTGGCTCTGTCACTGTGACTTCTCGGAACCCTTTAAGGCGTCCTTCGCAAATGCCCCTTTTGATGGTGCTGCACTGTTCGGCAAAACTGTTCGTGACACTCTTGTCCAGAGCGAGAAAGACGGGAAGACCTTGTCTGCCGTCGGAGTCCGCTTCTCTGCGCCCCAGAGGTCCTTTTCCAAGAACCAAAAGGGTCAGAAGAAGATGTGGTTCTGAAAATCGCATCAATCCCAGTCTGCTCAGGACAACCAGTCCTCTCGTGGCAGAGGAGGACGGGGAGGACGCCGCCCCAGAGGCAGAGGGTGTCCCAGGAATTTTGGGTCCAGAGAACCATTCTCTGAGAGGCCCACGCAGAACCCCTGAGGGGTTACCAGACTGCTCCACTCTGGAGGCAGTTGGGGGACGTTTTTTGAAGCACCTAGCAATGTGGGAGTCCATAACAATGGATCGCTGGGTGCTTCGTATTATATCCAGAGGTTACCAAATTCCCTTTATAGTAAACCCCAGAATCAGAGGCCTCCCCAACGTTCCACCCAGTCAGAGGGAGGCGGCTGCTGCAGAAATTCAGCAGCTTCTGCAAAAAAGTGCCATCCAGCCCGTCCCCCCAGATCGTCGGATCAGGGTTTTACTCCAAGTTCTTTCTGGTGTCAAAAAAGATGGGGGACTTGAGGTCCATCCTCGACCTCTCTCTCCTAAACCTGGCGGTACTCAAAGAAAAGTTCCGAATGGTCACGTTGCAATCCGTCCTCCCCTTATTGCGGGAGGACGTTTGGATGTGCTCCATAGACCTCAAGGATGCGTACTATCACATTCTAGTGGACAGGCGTTCCAGGAGGTTTCTCTGCTTCCGGCTGGGAGCCAGTCACTTTCAATTCAGGGTTCTCTCCTTCGTTCTCACCTCAGCCCCCAGGGTGTTCACCAAGGTCCTAGCGATAATAGCGGCCCACCTGAGACTCCAGGGAATTCAGGTCTTTCCATACCTGGACGACTGGCTCCTTACGGCCCCAACAAGGCATCTACTTTGTTCATGCAGGGATTATTTCCTCAGTCTGGCTCCACTATTAGGATTAACCATCAACATGACCAAATCCTCTCTCATCCCTACACAGGTGTTGGATTTTATAGGGGCGAGACTGGATTCCAGACAGATGCTTGCGTTCTTGACTCCAGATCGGCTTCGGAACCTGATGTTGCACGTGCAGGCCATCCTTCAACTGCAAACTCCTTTGGCGGAATTGATCCTGAGGGCCCTAGGATCTATGGCGGCTGCAATCCCTCTGCTGCCATTGGCCCGGTTGAACATGAGGGTTCTGCAGTGGACCCTCCAGGTAAATGGTCCCTGTCTCGCAACCCCCTGACTCACCCCATTTCCTTAAGCAAGGTTTGCAGAAGATCGCTCCTGTGGTGGTTCCACTCTCCCAATCTCCACATGGGACGTCCCTTCTCACTATCTTCGCCAGTCGACACAGTGACCACGGACGCTTCTCGCCTGGGGTGGGGGGGCATTTTTTAGGCAGGACAGTCCAAGGCATGTGGAACGACGTAGAGGCCTCTTTGCATATCAACGTCCTAGAGATGAGGGCGGTGCTTTTGACGTTGCAGGCACTACACAACTCTCTTCCGGTAGGGAAGATTGCAGTACAGACCGACAACATGTCAGTCGTCTGGTACATCAATAAACAGGGGGGAACCAGGTTTTACCCCCTTTGCCGCGAGGCCATGAGAGTGTGGGAATGGGCGATTTCCACCAACTGCTTTCTCATAGCAACGCACATTCGGGACGGTCCAACATTCTAGTGGACAGGCTCAGTCGTACTATCCTGACTCCTTACGAATGGTCTCTCAACCAGCGAGTTGCAGAGCAAGTATTTGCCCGATGGGGGCAACCTTGTTGCGATCTGTTTGCCTCTCCTTCAAACACCAAATGCAACAATTACTTTGCTCTGATCCCCCCTCCGGGGGAGTCCCCGAGAGACTCTCTAGTTCATGCTTGGCCTCCCGGTCTGCTTTATGCTTACCCTCCTCTTCCCCTGATGTTGAAATTATTACAGAAAGCCAGGCAGCTGGGGAGCAAGATGATCCTCATGGCCCCATTCTGGCTTCGTCAGACGTGGTTCCCTTACCTATGGTCTCACCTAGTGTATCCACCATGGATTCTGGATCCCATTCCGGATCTCATTTCTCACCCTCTCGATCTTCCGACTCCGAACCTGGTCAACCTCAAGCTGACGGCTTGGTTGCTCCAGTTCCACTCCTCATAAGGACTCCCGGGATCTCATCACCTGTCAAAGCCATTCTTGTAGCAGCTCACAAGCCTTCCACCAGGAAGGTTTATCGAAGTAAGTGGAAACGCTTCACCATTTGGGCAGAACACCGTCGTTTAGACCCTTTTACAGCCCCGATAGCATCGGTTCTAGATCTTCTAACCTTTGTCTTTCACCAGGGGGCTAGTTCTTCCACAGTCAAGGTACAACTGGCAGCAATCTCATACTATCACGTGGGACAAGAGTCTGGCCCTCTTATCACTTCCAAACTGTGTAAGACCTTCCTCAAGGGTACCGTCCTCCTTAGGCCTCCAGTCAAAGAGGTGGTACCTCCATGGGATTTATCCTTAGTCTTGCAGGCCTTGACTGGTCCCCCATTCGAACCGGCGGCCACTGTTGATCTCAAATTTCTCTTTTGGAAGACAGCCTAGCCTTTTTGGTGGCCATAACTTCAGCCAAAAGAGTGTCAGAATTGCAAGCTCTTTGTATCAAACCACCATATCTGGTCTTTCACCCGGATAGGGTTTTCCTCAGGATCAATCCATCCTTTCTACCTAAGGTATCTTCAGAAGCGAACATCAATCAATCTATCAATCTTCCAGTGTTTTTCCCCAACTTTCAAAACAAAGGAGAGTACAAACTACATTCCTTAGACGTACACAGACAACTACGTTTTTATATCCATAGAACTTCTGATCTTATGCAATCCGATCAGTTGTTTATCTCCTTTGCCAAAAGTAATTTCGGAAAGTCAGTTTCTAAAGTTTCTCTCTCTCTCGATGGATCTCGAGTTGTATTCTTTTAGCCTATCAGAGCTCGGGAAGGCCTGCACCTCAAGGAGTCCATGCTCATTCTACTAGGGCCGTTGCCACATCTGCGGCCTTTCAAACTAGGGTTCCACTGGATGACATTTGTTCCGCAGCCACTTGGGCTTCATCTCACACCTTTATCAGCCACTATAAAATAGATGTTGTCTTCCGAGGTAGGGCGTCCTTTGGCTCTGCAGTGCTCCGGAATATCCTTCCATGAAGGCCACCCAAGATTTAGGTAGCTGGGGACTCTGTCCCAAAGGTTGCTGACAAATGAAGTTCCTACTTCAGATTGAGAAGTTATGTACTCACCATAACGTTCCATCTGAGTAGGCATCTTCATTTGTCTGCAACCATCCCCCCCTCCTTCCCCCTGACCAAATGATCGTTCTTGTGGTTATTCGCACATGTTCCCCTTGGGACACTTTTATCAGCTGTGCTATTGGGCAAACTTGATCTGAGGTCAGTTAGGGTAGGCAGGGGATTATGGGTAAGGGGAGGAGCTAGGAGCTCGGATCTATGCTATGATAGAAGTTGCCGGCTCGGATCAGAGATCGGATCCGTATCCTAAAGGTTGCAGACAAATGAAGATACCTACTCAGATGGAACGTTATGGTGAGTACATAACTTCTTATTTCTTCTATTGCACAGATCACTACTCATTGTTTGCAGTGTGTGTGACTCTGATACTTCTTCTAGGGCTATGGCCACTGGCACAGTTTTAAGGAGGTTTGCTTGGCTACATTCCTGAACCTCCAAGATGTTGATAAAAATGGGAGTTTAAATTCACCTTTGATAGAGATTGTGTTTGGCCCCTCTGCTGCAGAGGTGATTGGTAAACAGATGTTTAAGGAGTGGCAAGGCGTTTCAAAAAGAAGTCTCAAACATCCCAAAACCAAAGACAATCCAAGTCTGAATGACTGTTTAAGAGACATTGTGACCCCCCTCCCCCCCGGTTCTCTTTCTCTTCCAGAAAGTCTGAACCTTTTTTGTCTTTGGCAACAGTTTATTTCAGACATATTGGCTCTGAAACTTATTCATCGGGGTTACAGATGGCAGTGGGAAGAAATTCTTTCTTTCCACATGGTCCTTCCTCATTCTGCAGATCAGATTGTTTTGATTCCACCTATTCTTTATCACATGCTATCAAAGGAGTGATAGAACCAGTTCCTACTTCCCAAGTGTTGAAGGGGTTTGATTCAAGGATGTTTCTAATTCCAAAGAAAAAAAGTTCTGGATCTTTCTTTCCTAAACCTGTTTGTGCTGGTGCACAACTTCAAAATGATATCACTTTGCAACCTGTTGCCTCTTGTTCCTCTTCCAAATTTCCAGGTAATACTAGACTTATTCTTATCACATCTGCCGTATCCATCCTGACTTCAAACGTTTCTTAAGGTTTTGAGTGTCTGGAGCACACTAGCAGTTCTCTGCCTTCCCTTCAGATTATTCACAGTGTATAGCTCATTGCAGGCTATAGGGTGATCACATTTTTTTCCATATTTAAACAACTTGCTTATCTTTGTAGAGTCTTTTTCAGAGTGTCTGGACACTGTCGCTTGGGTGAGAGATCTGTTGCACAAGCTGGGTGGGATTCCAAGAGAACATTCAAAATAATTTCTTGACTACCTCATACAGGATTGTGATCCTTGGATGTCAAGTAGATACCTCAGTTCAAATGGCTTTTCTTCTACAGGAAGAATAGATTTTTATTTTAGATCTATTTCTAAGGATTTTCACTCTGACTTCAGACACTGTGAAGAATAACTCAGGATTTTGGTTCTTATGGCATCTATGATTCTCATCTTACTCCTTGCAAAACTCCATGTGAGAAAGATACAGTGACATCTGAATTCTCTTTGGTCCCAGCATCAACACCCTTTATTTTTTTCAGATCCCATTACTGGGGTTGTCGGAGAACTCACTTGATGGAGACAACAGATATCCTTAAATCAAGGTCTACCCTTCTCCCTCCCTGCTCCAAAGCAGTCGTTCACCACAGATGCTTCAGACTTCGCTTGCAGGGCAGTTTCAGGATAATTAAAACTGCAGGGGGGGGGCACCAACAGATACAAGCACATAAATATCAAGGAGATGCTTTCCCTGATCAAGGCACTAAATTCTCTGAAACATCTTTGGTCCTTGGGACCTCTTCAAGTGGGTAAAGACGATATCAGAATGTGAAATGTGGTGTTTCAACATGCGAGGGAGTAACTAGGCCATACCTGCTTCGCAGACTAGCCATGTTGTCTTGGGATTTAGCTTCATAGCACAGACTCGCTCCATAGGCATACTATATTTCATCAGAGCAAAATGTGTGGCAGACAGACTGAGCAGGACCAGGGCAGACCCTCATGAATGGAAAATAGATCCAGGGGATCTTCCATGATTTGAGCCATCTGTGGGGGAGTTCCTCAAGTAGACGTCTTTGCCTGCTGTTTGAACAAGCAACTGGCAAAGTTCTGTTCCAGGATTCCATGCAAGAATGCCTGGAAGACAGATGCCTTTTCTTTGGACAGGAGTGTTTTTGTAAGCCTTTCCAGTAATGTTCAAGGTACTTATGAAGATTTAGAATGAAGATTCAGAAGGAATCCCCCAAGATGATTGTAGTGACTCCTCCTCTTCTGTCCCAGACAACCATGGTTCTCCCTTTTGGAAATGGCCAGGAGCAGTTACCACAAGCTTTCTCATAGAATGGATCTGCTCAGACAAGAGTACACCCCACCGTCAGTCATCTTCAATTGTCTGCTTAGATGATAGGGTCTTAATTCCTTTTAGGCACCTGTTTTCTGAGGACCTACAGCAAGTGCTAATAGATGCACGAAAACCTGCTACTAGAAAGTCCTATATTGGCAAATGGAAAAGGTTTTTCATTGGTGCCAACAACATGACTAGCACCTATTTGGGGCTAGTTGTTCTTTGGTTTTACAGTATTTGTGAGTTACTATCCTGTGGACTTATTCCTCTATCAGAGTTCATTTATTGGTCATTTCAGTATGTCTGCCCATGGATCTCCCTCTTTCAAGGCACTGGCATGTCAAATTGTTCTTGAAAGGGGTTTTGTGTAAGAGGCCTCCAAGTTGACTGGTGGCCCCTCCTTGGGATCTGTTTTGTGTTAGAGAAACTAATACTTGCTCCATTTGAATCCGATAATCTGGCTGACTTGAGGTTCTTAACACGGAAGGCAGTTTACTGATTGCTCTGACCTCTGCAAGAAGGTTATCTGAGTTGCAAACCCTTACGGCGAGTCAACCCTACCTCATTTTCCTGAAGAACAGTGTTTCAGAACAAATCCCTCTTTTATGTCTAAAGTAGTATCCGAGTTTACTTTGTCAAACTGTCCAGCTCTCCGTTTTCTTTTCTGAACCTAAAAATGAGGGAGAAAGGCTACTCCATTACTTGAATGTCCACAAGCAACTCCAGTATTATCTTGACAAAATTAAATCTTTTAGATCATTGGCTCAGTTGTTCATTTCTTGAAGGCAAGAAGGGGCAACTGTTGTCAAAACAGACTATTTCCAAATGCTTTTCTAAAGTTATCTTTTATTATACTCCCCATAACAATTATTCCAGGCAGGGTCAAGGCCCACTCTACCAGGACCCTGGCTTCACCTATGGCTTTTGAAAAGGGTTTGATTCTAGGAAGTATTCTAGAAGCTGCTACTTGATTCTCTCTACATACTTTTAGAAAGCACTGTAGTTTGATTCCTTCTTTAGGTCCAGATCAAGGTTTCTTTGGACTGTTCTGCAGGGGCTCCTGAACTCTTCTTATACCTCCCAAATGTAGTTACCTAATGTATTCTACCTAATATAGCTAAGGCTACTGCAGCAGGTGATCAGTATGATAAACATAGTACTGTTGTGTAAGTTAAACTTACTATGATCAAATGTTCACTAGTACAGTACCCACTTCCTCACTTGTGTTTCTTTTTTTCTGAAAACGTTGAAAGCGTGAAATTCATATCATCAAACATACAGCATACACACACCCTCCCCCCATAACCAAACAAACCACCCTACACTAAAGATAAGCAAATCTTTCTGCAGCATTGGTGAATTTCCTCAACTAATAACTAGAGATCATGTAAAAACGTATCCTTTTTTACTGTAGAGGTACAATTCACCAGCTTTGTAGCATTCCTTCAGTTTCAGACTTTCCCACATAACACATTTTGGTCTGGTAGTGACGGGATTACTAGCTATACATTTCTTTACAATTTCCTTTAAGAATTGCTTGGGGTGTTCACCTTGAACAAATCAAGAGGATGGGGGTCTCCATAATCTTGTTGACTTCATTTTTTTATTAATTTCCATTACAAATTCTTCATGATTTTTTGCATATAATGACTGTATCAAGTTCTTTGAAGGGAGAAATGGTATGACTGTAGCTGTGCAAGCTAGGGGAAGGAGAAGTTTAGCTTGGGTCTTCAGGGTTCAAGCAGCGTCCAATGTCTGAGTTCTAGGTGTTCTGCTTATCATGCTAGATCAGCCTGTGCTTTTTGTGTTTTTTTTTTTTTTCCCACCACTGTGCCTGATTTTGCTTAGTAGAGAGTTTAAAACATGGCAATGCATGCCTGTGGTAACATGCCTTTGAACTGTGACATTAAGTTAAGCAAATGGAGCGAGACCACCACAATATATGTCCCTGTGGGTCATCTTAGTTGGGACCATAGATACTGTTAGTAACAAGGTCCCTGGCAGAGAAGAAAAACTGTAAAACCCATTTGCCATCCTGTGAGTTCATTTGTTTTAACTAGCTTCCTTTTCAGTGAATCTCTGATTAAAATTTTACACCACTCTTACTAGGTTTGTTAAGTAAATTGACAAGTACAGTGGCAAACAAGGACAAGGCTGTACTTTTTAGAACATTGAAGTGATCCAAGTCTGTGCAACAAGCTTTAACTGAGCAGGTTTAAGCTTTGTACTGAGCTCTTACAAGTGAAGGTTGAAAGAGAAAATAAGATATTTCCACTAGATGAAATGCAACTAAATACTGAGCTTTGTACTTTTACATTAGCCCAAGATGGGAAGAAGGGCTCCTTCAGACAAGTTACTACTGCTATGCGTATAACAGCAGTCCCAACTTAGGGGAAGTCCCCACATAAAGCACCTATCAAGGGATTCAAAGTAAAACAGTAACTCATTTTGTCATCCATTAGTAAGTAAAGCACAATGCAAATAAAAATGTAAACAAAGTCCTAACCACATAATCATGACTTCTTAAAATATATTGCAGGTAGATAAAGCATTTTATTTGCAGCATCCTAGATTTTAAAGTCTGGGTCATGTATATTGGATTATTTTTGCGCATTTATCTATTTGGGTGGATTGACCAGGATCTTCAGATTGTTTATCATCTATTTCCATGGACGTGTTATCAGTAGAGAGTGGGCTGGTTAGAGGTGGGAATATTAAGTAGGAATGGCCCATTGTTTTCCTGTGTCTGCCTTTCAGACTTTCAAGTATGATGTGCACTGGCCGCTCCTGGAAAACATGGAACATACTCTAGAAAGATATTCTAGAAAGTGCTGACTAAGGACTGGAGCAAATTTGTCTGATCCTTTAGACTGTTTTGTATGGTTGGTGTCTTTTTGATTGAGGAGGTTATGAAGCTCTTTAGATACAGTCTCATTGAGAACCTTGAATGAAAATATGTTATGCTGGAGAAATATGAGGGCTTCCACTGTAGTTTCAGAATGTTTGCTAGTATTCAGTGTTATTAAGACAGTTGCATATTTAAAGAAACTTCTGTAACAGGTATGTTAAATGTCTTTGAAGGATTGCCTCTTCTTCATTGTGGAGTTGTTGAAGTCTGACTTCCTTGCCACTTAGTAAAAATCCTTAATTTCACATGCCTTGTCAAGAACTAGCTCTTCGTCATCATCATTCATCATGCTCGACCTCCATTTTACCATTTTCTGCTTGGGGTTGGGGTGTCGTGTCATTGCCACCAACTCTCTTGATTCAGTGCTACTCTCCTACCTTCTTTGACAGTCATGCCTGATTGTCTTGGGTCCTTCAATAATCCATCCATCTTTTTGCTGGATGCTCTCATTTCCTCTTGTCTTATAGGTTCATAGGTAAGTACTAGGCTATCTGCCCATGGGCATTTATGAGCCTAGCCACAGAGTGATGGCTTTTGCCTCCCCATTAGATTAGTAACTTGGGCCTCTGTCAACAGGGCTCCTGAAGTTATCCCAGGGTAGAACTTACGATTACCCATCCACTCATCAAGATTTCTCTTGAAGAGGGTCCGAGAGGAGCTCTGTCGAATATGGATTGGGATTCTTTTCCAGAGTGAGGGGAGTCACTGGGACAGGAATCTATTCCTCCAGCATGTCCTGTTTATTGTTGTACATAGGTCCAAGTCACTAGAACGAGTGGTTCTGAGGGATCTCGTTTTTTTGAGGTGAAGCATGTCCATTAGTTCAGGGTTTGACATGGCACTATAGGTCAGGCACAGGTCACCTCTGAGCAGACGGTAAGCGACTGAGAAGAGCTGGAGCTTTTTTAGTCGTGCTTCATAGGGTAATTGTTTAAGGCCCTTAATCCTCTTAGTGAGGTACTTCTCTGTCCCAAATCATCTTCACCAAATTGTCTTCTTTTCTACATATGTACCCTAACTGCCATCATCTGTTCTCTTTGACCTTCTTTACAACTGGAGCTACTTTGTCTTCTATTCTGATGTCTATATGTTTTTGTCTATCCCACAATGTGCATCCTACCACCCATCGCAGGCACTTCATCCACTCTAGCTTCCTCAGTTGTTGCCTTTACTACCCAGTTTTTGTACTGTACAATAGCACCGGTTGCACCACTGTTTTGAACACCTTACATATCTTCTTTGGCATTCTTCTGTCATACATTTACCCTTGACTCTTGCTGTAGCACCTCTGATTCTAGCTGTGGGCTCCTTGTTCAGACTTTCCTTGTACTCAAATACCCCTCCCAGGTACTTGAAGCTGTTAACCTGTTCTATTTTCCCTTCTGTCCTCTTATATATATTCAATTTCATCCCAACTGCCTTTAGTTTTACATTATATTCCCCTATCCTTTCTGAAGGTCTTTCTCGGGGTCTGCTTGTAAAGCCAAATTGTTTGTATACAGCAGTTTTAATGATCTGTCCCCTTGGACCTCTTTACTAATGTACTTCGTCACAGTATGAACAGCAGTGGGCTCAGAGCTGAATCCTGATGCACACCCACTTCAACTGGGAACCTCTCTGTGAGACAAAACACTGTTCTTCCTTGAGTCATTTGGTTCATTGTACATAGCCTTCTGTGATTATGGGACTTTGCAGGACTGCCCAAATCAGCTTTCTTGGGATCTTGTCATGTGATTCCTCCAAGCCTAGGAATGCCCATTTGGACTCTGTCCTAATTTCTAGCTTCTTCTCAACTGTCTGTCTCACTGCAAACATGGGGGGGTGGTTGTACTGCATCCTGATCTCTATACAAACGTCTTATTTCTCATTTTACTTTCTATTACTCTATGTACTGCTTTATCCATCACCCTGTCCAGAACTTTCATGCAGTGTGACAAGAGTCTGATACCTCCGTTGTGACTGTCCCCATTGTTTTACTCTGGCACTAGTGTATTTCTGCTCCAGTCATCTGGGATGCACCTTTCTCTCTTTACTGTTATGAATATCCTCAGCCATTTCTTCCTTATCTTACCCAACACCTTGATCATGTCTGCTGTGACTTCATCTGAGCCTCCTGCTTTCTCTGACGTCATTTTCCTGAGAGCTGTCCTTACTTCTTCTAGGGTGGGCTTCTCTTCTTTCATTATAGTCAGTGTCTGGGGTGTTGACAACTTTTGTAGGTTTTCTTCATTCAGAAGTTGTTAGAAGGATCTGCCTTGGATTTTCTTTGGACTGGTAAGACTTTGTTGCTGGCAGTCTTATTGCAGGGTGTCTATATTCTTGCTTTTGCAACCTGATAGTTTCTTTGTACCAACTACTGAGTCACCTTCCAGAATCTGGCAGAGTGCTTCTGATGCCTTATTCTTTGTTACTGCAACTCCTTTCTTATCCTCCTTGTTAATCATCCAGTATTTCTTCCTAGTCTATGTCTTTTCTTTCTCTGTTTTTTTTTTTTTCTTGCATTCCTTTTTTTTCTTTTGATGACCTCCTGTACTTCTGCATTCTCCCACCAGCTTTCTGTATATACCTTGCTTTCATAACTGGCTTGGCTGCGCAGCTCTTCTGTAGTCTGCATCCATGCTGTTTTGAGGTGCTGCCATTCTTCAATTCCACCTATTCCCTCTTCTTCCTGATGTGCTAGGACTCTTAGTAATTCCTTGAACTCTTGTGCTTTTTTTTCCAGTAAACTTCCAAGCTTTCGGCCTAGTCTCCCTTGATGTGAAAGCCTTCTTTGACCATTGCTTGTAGCCAATTTTGGCAACCAGTGGTTTATGCTTTGGGCCGACTGTTTACTGGGGATGATTTTGCATTCTCTGATTCAACCCCACCCTCCTTTTCTTACTAAGAGGAAATCAACCCGAATTGCATTTTGGACACACTTTTGTGTGATTTTGTGTCTTTCTCTTGCTAAAATGTGTATTGACCATCATCTAGCCATTTGCCACACGGAAGTCTAGAATGGCCTTTCCTTTATTCCTGTTGCCCCACCCATGTTAATCCAGGCATTCCTCATATCATGTTGTGTCTGTCCCTATATGTGTTATATGGATTCAGGTCATTATCAACTCTAGCTCATGTTGTCCTGCTTAAGCTTGTAGATCCTGCAACTGTTGTCTGAATGCACGTTTTTTCTCACTATTACAACACTGCTGTGAGATGTAGGCTGAGATTCAGACATTGGAGTCTGAATGTCATTAGTCTGTAATTTAATTTATTCTAGTGAAATCCCTACCTTTTTCTGAAGCCTCTCCTTCTTCACCACCGCTCCCACACCATTTCTAGACTGTCCTCCTGAGTAATAGACTGTGGATCTCAAGCAAAGTGGCTTTCCTGCACTGCCTTTCCATCCTGTCTCCTGGATACATAGGATATCCAGCCTCCTCCTTACTATCATGTCATCCACTACCAAGCTGCATCCTATCTGTGAACTGTAGCAATCCTTAGTTCATGTTTGGCAGGTTGATTGGTTTTATGTGCAACTTTCATACATTAGAGCTTTTCCTGGTAATCAGGGCTGGCCATTGGCCAGCCAGTAGCTTATTTACTCAGGACTGCTGGGCCTTATTGGCGGGCACAAACATTCCTTCCACTGTTATCATGGGTCCCTGGCATAGGTTGGAGTAGGCCAGGTCCTCAAACTGGTTATCACAGGCAAATAGCCATGCCCATTTTTCGTGACATTAGTCAACAAGTTCAGATCACTTAGAGCCAGATTTTTACATCATCAGATGGCTAGCCCTGACACAGTGTGCAGTCTATGATCTGTGCTCCGCTATATATAGAGGATACTGCACACTGCTATTGATGCTCAAAATTGTTTGTCTGTGCAATTCTTTCCCTGATGGGAAGCATATAGAGTCTGTGCTGCTGCACTCAACTCCATTCTTGGGTGAGTCTGCGGTGGAAACACATAACATGTTTTTGTAAGGTGGGAGGAACCCCCAGAGACGCAGCGAACATGCAAATTCCATACAGGCACCAGCCAGAGGTTGGGATCAAACCTTGTGCATGGAAAGTGAGGGCTAGCTCTGTATCCACCTTGTGCATGGAAAGTGAGGGCTAGCTCCGTATCCACAAAGTACAGTAATTTAAAGGTGATGGATCTTGGTTAGTTGTGTGGACCTGGAAGGGGGTTTTAAAGCTCTGTGAGCCCATTCTGTTAGTATCTTTTCTCTGTCCTAATGCACTTTGGCAATGTGCTGTTCCTAGAATGGCAGAGGATCTTCATCTTCAACCCCCTCTTTTTGACCTACCAGGTACAGATTATTGCCCAATGTTCTCAGTTTTCAGTTGTAGGGCTTAGATTGCTTTGTGATGCTAACAAACAGTTTCCTGGGTATCTCTCAGCTGTGTTGTTTTCAGATTGACTTCTGTGTTGATAAAGGAAACTTTAACCACACAAAATTCAGTATTTGCCTTATTTGGATAGTGACAGATGTTTCAAGTCGGCTATATCCTATGGAAATGAGAATTCTCAAGTTTAGCAGCTTACCATTGCTAAAACAAGTCCTGCTGACCGCAAAGCTGTGTTTAATCATGAACCAAGTAAAATGAACAAAAATGTAGAACACAGCACCACTGCAAACCAATAAAAATCAAATGGCAAAGAGCAATATAAAATCAAAACAGATTTTTATTCAAACACAGGTGAGCACTTTTGCGATAAAATCGCTTCTTCAGACCATACAAAAAGCCAGCAACATCTCAGATATTTAAAATACAATCATGTAAATATATACCAATAAAAAACATGCATTTACAATAGCCATAAAAATTTTAAAGACACAGCTTTCTTTTAAGGCAAAAATCATAGAAGACTATTGCCATAAAGACACACATAGCAAGATACCCATTTAAAAAGCTTTCTTTCTTTCAGAATCGGCTTAAGATGTACTAATTCATTCAAGCCTGCACCTCTGCTGATAATTTGAGAATCCATCTTAATTCTTTCCCTTCTGTAACATTAGTTATATTACCCAACCTAAAACTTTCATAAATTACTTCTACTGCCATAAACTTGAACCAGTGGTTAGTGCCTTTCTCTAGAATGTTTAGCTAAGGCAGTATAACTATGGCCCTTATTTGTTCCTTAAGTCGTTTTTTCCTAAAATCTGCAGAGTTATAGTGACATTGTAATACGACCAGCCAATAAAGGCAATTCCTTTGTTTTTAGATAAGAGTATTATGTTACTACCAGTATCTGTCTGCCTGGGACGACATGATCGATAGACCACGATGCTTTGCCAGATATGGTCTGCACCTGTCGCCCCTGGGATTCAGGTTACTGGCTAAGGCTCTTGCCACCCCTATAGTGCCTTTTTTAGGCAAAGTTCAAAGGACAAAACCACCACCATAACAGGTACAAGCATGCAACATCTGAAGGTAATGCTACTCAATGCTAGAAGTCTAAACCTCAAAATGCACTCTCTCGAGGCACTCCTAAAAATGGAGAACATCGATATCTGTGCAGTAACTGAGACCTGGTTCAAGGCTCCAGAGACCACCCCTGCAATACCAGGCTACAACTCTTACCACACTTTTCGGCCACCAAACCAGGACCGAAACACTAAAGGTGGAGGAGTGTCAGTATTCACCAAGGATATTCACACCACCAGGCTAGTTGCCCAACACAATGCGTCTCAAATTCTCCTGGTGCACTCAA